>NC_079890.1:37044012-37117478 GCF_024868665.1 Triplophysa rosa
ATTTTTTTGCATTTAAGAAATATCAGCATGTCCACGTTTAGATTTGCAGTGAAAATAGCGGCCCCTGCTGTTCACAAAATGTATTGCGATTCAGTTCACACCTCAACCGATTTGAATCGTCACTCATTATAACCGATTTTCAACCGGCTCACGGTGAATCGTTACATCCCTATTAGTTTCACTTTCGTTTTATTTAATTCGTTTGTTAAGTATTCGTTGATAGTCATAATACGTTACACCACAACATTTAGTTTGGCAAAAATTTTTAATATGATTTCTTGCCTGTCATATACAGGATGAACGGAGCGTCCCGTGCGCAACTAGCACCCACATGTGCTTTCATATCGACACAGCGCGCACAGCACTGCTGCCTGTTTACATACAGTACAAATGCGAGTTTGTATTACATTATTTTAAATACGTTTATGAGCGCATGAAAGCGTGGATTATTTAATTAATTTTTTTATCCGCATTTTTCTGTTCTCTTTCTGTAGCGCGTGTCATAGACAGATACAGTATATGTTGCTGTGAGAAGAGAAGGTTCACACAGTTCAAGAGAGAGTGATTGACAGCGTGATGCGATCGTTTCCACCCAACAATAGGCTATATACAGTTTAGGTATGACATGATGTGTTTATTGAGTTTTAGTTAATTAAATTTTTCTTTACTACAACCTTTTGAAGTCGAATGTCACTATTATATTTTATATTTACAACTTGACGCAAAAAACAGCGGTGGATGGTGTTATACATATATCATCATTTGTATCGTTACAGCAACAAATACCAGAAATTTTTGTGATATATATATATAGTACCCCTTATAGGATATTCTGTTTGATTGATTGTTTTTGCATGAATCTAGCCAAATATTAAGGTTTGGAGATACCGCAATTGTAAAAATTGACCCAATGTAAACCAAAACGACCCAGACAAACTTTGAAAAAAAAAAACTATTGGTCAAATGAAAAACATCAAAATTCAAAAATAAGCTCTTATGTTTTGATCTTGACATATAAAAAAGCATAAGTATGATCATGACAGATTTTGTGAGATTCACTCAAACATAGCTTGTGGGAAAATGCTTTTATATGTTAGACTATCAAGTCAGAATCAGAAGGAGATTTATTGCCAAGTGTGTATACACACACAAGGAATTTGACTTTGCGACAGGAGCTTAGTGCAGAAGAAAGTGTACACATGGTGCAAACATACATTCAGATAGAAAAAATGAGAATTAAATAAAAACAATAATGCACTATATACAAAAAGTGAAAATATATAAACAAAAAACAACATATTTTTTTAAAAGAGTGTACAGATGTGTTATTTACAGGTTTAACCCATTGTTAAGTCCAGTGTCAGTTTCCAGTGGCAGTTTCATGTTTTCCAGCGGCAGTTTCATGAAAATAGCTGGCAAAGGGCTCCAAAGCACCCATCTGACCAGATAACAAACATATGGAAACACGTCTACCAACACACTCTCGACAGCAATCTAACCCTCAATCACAAAAACCATTCCCACATGCCATAGAGTCAGCGACCCAATAGAAACCGCATTTTCTGTGCTCAAAGCCGCAATGCATGTTTGATGTGCTCTAGAGATGAAATGACCTCTGAGAACAAGACGAAACTTGTCGCCACAACACGTTACATTTAAAGCACTTCAACTGCAAGTATGTAGCAAAAGCACATAGAACTCGATTGGGAGGGGTCAAAAAATGTTTTGGTCTAGGCTGTTGTTATGTGTCCATGGTCAGGTCTATGGCTTTTGTAAGCACACAGAACTATATGGGGCCATGGGCATTGCAGGATTATAGAAGAGACACATGCTTTAATACAAGCCATCCTTAATATCACCTCACTTCTGATAGCGGTCCACTCTCTGCTATTCCCCAGGGCGTTGGGTTACAGGAAGCGCCACCATTTCCACAACTCGGTCTGCTCCATTTATATGGGAAACGGCCCCGGGAGTGTCCCTCCCCATGCCCTACGCCACAACGTGCCTCTCTCGTGAGAAAACATTGCCTCTCTTATCTCACCACATGTCTGAGGCCATGATGCGTTCTCTAAATACAAAACAAAAAGCAGATCGAACACAATCGCTGGAAACCTGTGGGTAGGAGAAATAACGCAAACATGTAGGGCTGTAGCTCTCGATTATTTTAATAATAGAGTATTCTACCAATTATTCCATCGAATAATCGAGTGTTCGGATAATAAGTACTTTTTCTTTATTAAAGAGCAATACTAAATATACAAGAGAAAATATAACAGGTCTCTTAAAATGAACAACTAATTTGTTTCCTTTTTAGAAAAATTTTATTTTTTATTGCAGAAATTGCATACATTCACATTTATGCATTTGGCAGACGCTTTTATCCAAAGAGACTTACATTGCATTATCCTATACATTTATTTCTAAGTATGTGCAATCCCTGGTATCGAACCCACGACCTTGGCGTTGTTAGCGCCATGTTCTTACCACTGAGCTACATCAACATCTGTGAAAAATATATCAAATATATAAATAAGAAACATAAATAAAATAAATAAAAATAGAAAGATTCATTTAAAAGGTAAACGACTAACTTCAGCCTATGTATGATGCATTTAGTTGACCTAACATAGTTTTGATTTTCTTTTTTTAATTTTTTTACTATTAAATAGTAATATATTTGTCCACATAAAACTACTGTAGTTAACCGGACTTTTATTGTGGCAGGTCATCGGAAGACGCTGATTTTTTAGTGTGTGTTTGATAGCTTCACTTCACATAGCTTCACTCAGTAAAATGTTCTGAAATAAACTCTCAGAGCAACTCTGGAGATCATGTGTTCATGTCCTTATACAGCGCAGACGCAGACAAATCCATGAGAATCAAGCGTGTAGCACCTTAAACTGTGCAGTTCATTCACTCAGTCACGCAATTCAGCCAGATGGCAAGTGTAAATAACAGGATTATTTAGTAATATGGACTCAATAGAGCCGGAAAACAAGTTTCACTCACAAAATAGACTAAAACTAAGTAAAATAACGGTGCGCCATTGATTAACGTCACGCAGAAACAAGCACAACGACAAATGCACTTCACACAAACAAGCGGCTCTGTTTAATGCACCTGCCTAACTGTATCGCATGCGTGCTACACTGGTAAATACATATATGCCACACTGTACAGCCCTGTTAGCGCGCATGTGTTTAAACAGAAACAAAGACCGCTTTCAACCTTTGGACATACGGAACGAACCGAGCACAATGTTCTCTCACCATTCTCACACGCGCACGCACACACACAGTGTTTGTCGCAGTCTCGGGGTTCAGGGTTTTTCCTGGCTCAAAATGAGGCGGAGGTGGTGCCATCCTGATCTTGTACACACACGTAAGGCCTACCGTACCTTTAAGTGGCTTAACCAAAGTGACTTTGAGTTTGACATATTAAAAGTTCTAATAAAATTAGATAAAAATGACAATTATTAAGTTATATAAAACATTACTTTTATTCAACCAAACAGAAATGTTTTTTTATCAAATAAAGCTTTTTTATCATTTCAACTAACTTTTCAGCCCACAATAGCCAACTGGATTAACCAGTCTTACTAAATGAGCAAAGCCCATTCACATCTTGCATTCTCTGTGGTTCACTTTATGATTCAAGGATCTCTTATATTCGCTAGTGACTGAAAAGTTAAATAGTTTAAATGAATCGGTTCAAATGAGTCATTCGTGTGCGAGTCATTCTGAACGCAATGTGCGTTCATACTGGCGAACTCGCTGTGTACAGTATACGCTGATTCAACGATCCAACTGCACAGCTAAAGACATTACAATGATGTACGTCATGTTAATTCAATAAATTTCAAGAAATTAAACGTACTTGGATGCAAAACAAACAGCCGTGAAACACAGGCTGGCTCTTGTTCTGCAACTCTTTTTAGAGCCTCAGTGTGCTGATAACGAAACAGCGCCTCCACTGTGTCGCAACTGCAGTTACAAATGACAGTCTGTTAAATGCACGCAGTATTTCTTGTGAAGACTCGCAACATAATTCTGGCTAGAGCCTGAGGCGGCACGACATTTGACGGAGGTGGCCGCCTCCAATTTCTCTATGCAGGAAAAACCCTGGGGTTGTCAGACCAGAAATGAAAACCTCTGTATATTTTTCTGTAATTTATTCTGTGTTTACATAACATGTCCAGAGTTTAGCGGGCTGTGCGTCAGCAATAATGGTCCGTGGGGAAACGCAGTGCTCCGTGTGTACTGTATTTAAAATCAAATTTCTCAAGTTACTCAAGGAATTGTTCCAGCCCTACAAACATGCCATACAAACACAGCTCTTTGGGAGACACAGGACTGTAGAGTGTGTATGAGGCTTCTCTGGTGTCTCCCATCTGCATTTGAAAGCCAGCGCTGTGCATCACAGAAGCTTAATATAACAGAAAGCAACGGCCTGCTGGATTTCAAGCATCAAGTATCAGCGACGGCAGCTTGCTTATTGTAATATCTTAGCAAGGCAAATTAAATTCAGCCATCCTATCTGTCCTATACACTAGAGAGGAACCTGACACTATCTTCTGAGGAGCAAGAGGATGAGCCAGAGAATGTAAAAAGGCATGTAATAAAGTAGCAAAAGCTGCTCTCTGCTCCTCTTCGAAGACATCTACATTATTGATCATGCTGGCCTCTGCTGAGACCTTTCCACCTCCCATTCACATGAGATATCAACCCCATGAATGTGGGCAGTGGGACTGATTCATCAAAGTACCAATCACTTACATGTTGGATGCTAGACAGTGAAAAATCAGGCCATAACTAACTTTCTGTAAATTGTACTGCCACAGTACAAACATTAGCTTCATCAGCTAACAAAATTCCATCTGAACAGTAAAGCAAAAACTCTGAACCTCTTAACTCTTATAGGTATATAAGTAATATTAATATTATATAATATTATATTTGAAATGGTGGTGGCAGTACTAGTAGCAGCAGAGGGAACTTTGTCGGTCGCATTAAAGTAACTAGACATAGTAAATTGCTGCGACTGTGTGACCCTAATAGCCGATTTGTGTCTATCAAACTGCATATGTGATTTAACGTCGTTTACACCCATCGTAGCTAGCTTAAATTTCTTTTTGCAAACACTGCAAAATCCGTTTTTAGCGCATAAATGTACAATTTTGCGACAGCAAATCACTTGTAAAGTTCATTCAAAATAAATTGTTAATATTTTTTCTTCAAAACTTCCTATAATTTTAATGCCTTCAGAATTTAAATTTAATGCTGTTTAATGCCATTTAAGGCCTTAATTTGATCAAAATCCATTTAATGACTATTAATGCTTTTCACTACCCCGCGGAAACCCTGTAGACATAATCGTTAAGTGCTCCTAAACATCTTTAGAAGTAGCCGAAACCTGCAGGACGGACGGACATAGTTTTTGACTCGGGCATGCTCATGGAGAGGGGATGGGGACGGCCCAACGTGAGCAGATCAGTCCATCTGGCATACACATACAGCTCAGCTTTGCTACAGCCTACACTGCTGCAAACGTGCCAATCTATGAGAAGAGAAATGATAAAACAAGAGCAAAATATGAGGAAAACAACCCACGGTTAGGATCGTAACACAGACATGGACCGAATATAAAATATGTAATGAGACAGACAACCGCAGAAGAAGTTGTTGTTGAATTAAGAACACGCACCACTCCTGACACAGTTTACAGTGAGGCTTTTACAGCAAGCCGTGCTCGGCTCAATCGCTCACCAAACACCCAACATTCTCCTGTTGTCAAGGCAACCATTTTTCTGGACTACAGGAAGAGAAAGAAGAAAACCTCCTACATTCCTGGAAATTTAGACACATGGGCCTAATCTTGTGATTTATCTTGGCCGCTTTTGTGCGTAGTACAAAAACTGCATTTCTATAACTGTCTAATGATGTAACCTTGATATAACAGTTCTATACTCATATCATGACATTATTCCTTGTTGCCATAGCAATACAAAAACTTGCATTATTACTGTGCTCATGTAACAGAATTTCTGTACTGTCATAAGGTCTTTAGGTTTAGCTGTAGTTTTTAATACATCTAAACATTTTTGTTTCTCAAATGCTTTAGTCTGCGGAAGAAAGTCTAATGAACCAAACAGAGCTCATCTTCAGTTAACGTATGTGTCTAATGAAACGGTTTCTACAACAAAGTTTGGCAACACATCAATGACCCATATACTTGTGCAAAACGTTGCAATATGTATTAAAGGGAAAGTACCCCCACTTATGAAAATTCTTGACTGATTTGCTCATCCTCATGTCATTCCAAACCTGTATGACTTTCTACAGAAGGAACACAAAAGATGATTTTTGAAGAATGTTGGCAACCAAACAATATTGACTTCGATAGTACAGACACAAACAAACTATGAAACATTTCTCAAATATCTTCTTTTGTGTTCCGCAGAAGCAAAATGCACGTCTGGAACGACATGAGGATGAATTTTATTTTTGGGTGAACTCTCATTTTATGATCCTGAGGTATACAAGCTGGAGTCTAACTGGATGCTCTATAGTAGGGTTGGGTGATGACTACCAAATTGGCATCGGACGATGGCTACAGTGAAACATCGCGATGGGCGATGACATCGCCCTGTGGCATTTTAAAGTGAGGCGCGTTTGGCACAAGCTGCACTCTTTATACAGCACGAGCTGGGCAGTTATCAATTTAGACATCAATTGTGTCATCTGTACAGCGCAAGCTTCACAGTTATAAAGTGAGGCTTGATTGTATTGTTATTCTAATGTTACGTATATTCAATAAAAGAGTTATAAAGTGCGTTTTCTTTATACAAACCAAGCTGCGCAGACATGCGTCTTTTTTATACATCGCTGGCTGAGCAGACACACATCTTCATACAGTTATAAAGTCAGGCAGGACTGTGCAAACTGTGCGTCCTCTTTATACAGAGCGAGCACCACAGTTATTATGATGTTATATTCAATTAAAGAGTTATAAACTGGGGCGTGTCTTCTTTATACAATGCGAGCTGCACAGACACGCGTCTTCCTATGCAGTTATAGAGTCGGGGGGGGTCTGCGCAAAGTGCACATTCTCTTTATACAGCGCGAGCTCCACAGTAATAAAGACAGGCCAGTCTGAACTGTACAGTGCAAGGTTTTATGCCCCTTAGCCTTGTTCATATTTGTGTTCATACTCGATTTGCAGCCCAGAATGTGCTCAAAAACATGTTGCCTTTACTTCCCTGACAAGTGTTCCGCACATGCAGCTGACATATAGGAAAAATCCTATCCAGTGAAGTGCTTTCCATGTTAACTATCTTTTGCTATGTCCTAACAGCTGTGAAAAAAAAACAGCACAGCAATGGCCGCTAATGTCCGATTTGCGTAATGACTCAAGCGTGCTTAGACCATTTAACAAGAGTGGTTAGTACGATTAAGTATTTAAAGTTTATTTATGTAGTAAAGTACATATATAATAATTTAGTTCTGAGTTACTTTTGAGTTTTGAGCTAGCTAATTTGATTTAATTTTATGTGGTAAAAATAAAGAAGGCCAGTGGCAAAATTACAGCTTTTTGCAAAGAGGACGATAAAGGAGGATTGTGAAGAGTGACAGGTTATATTTGTGTCAGATCATTTCATAGCCAATATATAACTTGAATATAAAACTAAATAATAACAACTGTATAAAATAACAAATACAAAGATTTATTGGGCTCGCAAGTGTTAAAGCGCAAATATGAAGCAGTCTATAGCCGACTATTTTAAATGACAGAGTGACAACTTAACAGAACGATTCATCAACTGAGGTCATTATGCAAGGTCTTTATGATGACTATAAAAAAGGGTGCGACCAAATTGTGAGTTGGTGCCTGTGCGACCTGTTGGAAAAATGAGTCTAGCGCCTTGATACAGGGTTTTTCCTGCATAGAGAAATTGGAGGCGGCCGCCTCAGTCAAATGTTGTGCCTCAGGCTGTGCCTCAGTGCCTCAGGCTATAGCCAAAATTATGTTGCGAGTCTTCACAAGAAATGCTGCATGCATTTATCAGACTGTCATTTGTAACTGCAGTTACGCCACAGTGGAGGCGCTGTTTCGTTATCAGCACACTGAGGCGCTAAAAAGAGTTGCAGAACAAGAGCCAGCCTGTGTTTCACGGATGTTTGTTTTGCATCCAAGTACATTTAATTTCTTGAAATTTATTAAATTAACATGACGTACATCATTGTAATGTCTTTAGCTGTGCAGTTGGATCGTTGAATCAGCGTATACTGTACACAGCGAGTTCGCCAGTATGAACAACATTGCGTTCAGAACGACTCGCACACGAATGACTCATTTGAACAGATTCATTTAAACTATTGAACTTTTCAGTCACTAGCGAATATAAGAGATCCTTGAATCATTTAAAGTTAACCACAGAGAATGCAAGATGTGAATGAGCTTTGCTCATTTAGAAAGACTGGTTGATTCAGTTGGCTATTGTGGTCTGAAAAGTTAGTTGAAATGATAAAAAAGCTTTATTTGATTAAAAAAACATTTTTTTTCTGTTTGGTTGAATAAAAGTAATGTTTTATATAACTTAATAATTGTCATTTTTATCTAATTTTATTAGAACTTCTATATGTCAAACTCAAAGTCACTTTGGTTAAGCCACTTAAAGGTACGGTAGGCCTACGTGTGTGTACAAGATCAGGATGGCACCACCTCCGCCTCATTTTGAGCCAGGAAAAACCCTGTGATAGCTCTTTATCAATGCATGTTACATAAACAACTGGAACGGAAAATGCTAAAGAAATTCTGAAACATTATCTCTTCAAAAATAGGCAAAGAAACGCAGGAGTATGAAGGCGTGAGCATCACGTTGAACAGCAGAGAGTGGGCCGGAGTTTGTGAAATGCCCCTGACGATAAAGCTCTATTTAATAAGATTCTGGTACGAATGGGACTGCAGAAGCATTGAGTGGTGCATCAACACGCAGGCTGACTAGCCAACCAGTGATAAAAAAGCTCAGAGCTGGTCACTGTGTAGTGCTCGACAGCAAGGGCAGCGTTTGACAGAGTAAACACACTCAAAGAAAAAGGCTACTATTAAACTTCAAGTATTCCACATTTAACCTTCCTCACATTGTACGTAACAGGGTATAGCAGATACGGGACACATAATCGCCTCATGTCAGCTCTCCTCCATCAACTGGGCCGAGGGAAGGCTCGCGGTAATTGGGTCAAGAAAGGGGTTTCTGGTCCTGTCGCACACGGTGACGTGGAACTCCGGCCAGGGTCTCAAGCTAATGGAAGTTGATGAGCAGGGCAAATGAAAGATGTCAGGAGTGTGTGGGCCGACAGTCACTTTTTAGAACACCCCCAGTTTACTGCACGGATCTTATGTCAAAACTAATCCCCTCCCATCAGGCAAGCACCGCACCACCCATCGCCAAACACGCCTCCTACCCCAGTTTCCCATTTTCTCTTCATTGGAAACCTGTCTCCCCAGGAGAAGTGGATATGCATGAATTAATGCTGGGAAGAATTACGGTCGAGTTAACGCAGAGGAAAATGAGTCTGGCTGTGGAAAGAAGGTTGCGTGTTCCACAAAAGTAGCCAATCAAACAGTGATTCTGGGCCAAAGGAAAGAGTGCCGTCAAACACTGCTAAAACATGGAGTGACATTAAACTCTCATTCTTAACTTAACGTGTATTAGATCAGACTTGACAAAACACACATGGCAGTAGAGCTGTGCGATTTGGGGAAAATATCTAATTGCGATATTTTTGACAGACATTGAGATTGCGATTTGATTTGCGATTTTAACTTTTCTAATTCAAGCTTCAATTCAATATTGTTGTGTGGAGCACAGTATGGGTATAGTTACCCTGAAAGAAAACAACAAAAAAAACATTACAGAAATTCTAATTGTTTCCATTAAAACCATTACAAAATTAATTTTTGTAGTGTGCTATGGGCATTATTCAAATAGGGCTTACTGTTGTTCAATTGGTTCCCAACTTCCAGATTACATCACACCAATAGAATCCAAATACCAGTGTACACTATTATAGTTTCCATTAAAACAAATACAACTCCCATTGTAACCCTTAAATCCATAACATTTTCTATTGTGTTAGTGAATTATTAAAATAGTTCATAGTTTACATAGGCTGATTTATTATTTTTTAAGTATGTGGGATTTTTTAAAACAAGTAAAAAATGTGCTGAATGTTTAATTTCATCCAAGTGAAATTAGCAAAACAGTTAGATAGAATTTACATTTGTTTGAAACGCGGAGCTAGGCGTGAGTTTACACAGGGTGCGCGCGTGCGTCAAGCCTCGTCCATATTGCCAGATGCCCGAGCCGGACTCAAGGCCTACTATAAAAGTCATTACGAAACAGGCTGTGTATGCGCGTCAAGTTTAAACGGCTCGTCCGCGACACGAGCAACGCGGGGCAGAGACGCGCGAGTATGACAGGCTGTGTGTGCACGTCAAGTTTAAACGGCTCGTCCGCGAGACGCACAATGCGGGGAAGAGTCGCGCGAGTATGACACAGGCTGTGTGTGCGGTCTTCTGAATTGGACGATTCTTTAGTATTTATTTGCCTAATATGATCGATCTGACTCTGCAGATGCCATAATAACACACACTGTCTCTCTCCTGCCTTCTGTATGTTTGTTTTTTTAATGACGGACGTTTAAGCAGTTGGCTGGGGCAGTGCTGATTAGGCATAACGGAGGTGCGCTCACTCAGTTGGTTAGCAAGAATGCCACTCAAAGCGGGCTTGGAACAGACGCGTTTCCTATTTTTCACATCGCTTCCACATCGCAGCCTCTTGCGATTAGCAAATCGCAACGTCTCACATCGCGATTGCGATTCGATTTCGATTAATCGTTCAGCCCTACATGGCAGGTACATTCCCATTAGAGTATTGAGCAAAATGAGTACATTCAAAACCAAGTTTGGATCTAGTTTGCAAATTTACCAATTTATTCCAACTCCCTACAATTTCCAGTCCTCTCACACATTGCAGAATAATAACATATGAAGAGTTTGGTTCCAAAATGCGATAAACGTAATAAAAAAATAAAAAAAAAAAGAGTTTCCACCAACATAAGTATTGTATAAAGTCGGTATTGAAAAGTCACTTTTAAATTTTACGCAAAATGCGATATCCGCCGTGTTATTCTGTCATGTTTCCTCCCTTTCTTTCCAAACCGCAATATACGCCAGTCTCACTTCTCTGCAGAATGCAATATATGAGCTCAACCAATCACAGCACACCACTCCACGCATTGTAAACTAGGGATGCACCGATACCGATACCAGTAACACTCACATTTTACCACACCACCCCCCTTAAATTTTTTATAATTTGACCACAGAGTATATTGTTTACTTTAGTAAACTGAAGTAAATGTGCTAGTAAAACTGTGCTACCTATCATAAAAAAAGAACTTAATTAAAAAATAGTACTTAAATTTAAGTAGACCTAAAAACAAAAGAAAAAAAGAAAATGTACCAGTAAGATACTGGTTTATTAACATTATTGTACAATATACAGGCATCGGTTATAGGTATCGGTGAGTACCAGAAATAAAATATAGGTACTTGTACTCGGTCTTTAAAAAATGGTATCGGTGCATCACTATTGTAAACAGTAATGGCGGCGCTCTGAATACGGTCGGCATCCGAGTTACCCTGATCTACTTTGTACTTTGTGTTCAACAAACAAACAAACAAACAAACAAACAAACAAACAAACAAACAAACAAACAAAAAAAACGGCATTGATGAACCTGTGCTGGTTTCTGTGGTGGGGAAGAAACGTAAGCCATCGAAATCTAATTATTTACGTGAGGAGATTAAGACGACGAGGCACTAATTTATAGCATTAAAAGATGACCCATTGAATTCATTTTAGAAGTGATGACTGATTGAATGTATTTTTAGTCCAGTGCCTGTATGTAAGATTAGTATTGTATTGAGTTCAGAGGCTGTGATGTGTGGATCAACTCACTTTGTTGTGTACTCACTTTGTTCCAACAGTTTCAATATGAAAAATAACTATTATATTGATTCAATGGATTTATTGCATTAAAGAAAAATTGTCATGGATTTATTGCATTTTCGGAGAAAAAAAGATCAGTTTTTATAACAAATCTTTTAAAATCAAATTCTGGATTTGATTTTTTTTTGTTACTAGAACCTAAAGATGCTATCTGAAACTTTGAAACAGAAAATAGTGGTTATCATCTTGCCACTTTCTTTATAAAGAAAACACATTTTTACTCAAATTAATCAAAATGGATTGGAACCAAACTCTTCATATACACTGCAAAAGTAGAAATGTCAACCCGAGAGATCTAGCTATACCACTTATACCACAGTAAGTCTGTGGCAGCATAATAAAATCTGATGCCAAGTAGAAAACTATTACAGCATGCAGATGCTTATACAAACTCTGGTAGTTAGATCAAAACAAAATAAGAACAGAATCAATCAAATTAGGACTGGGACGATATATTGTGTAATTTTTATGCTCAGTTTCTCAATGAATTACGGTTAAATGCCGCCACATCCGAAAGCCAGAGGGCGTTCTCGCGCAGAAACTCTGAATATGGGACACAGAAGAAGAACGATTTACACACGTAGTTCCTGGAAATGCCACTGGTCTTATTTTATCTGTTCTTCAAACCTTTTCAGGTATTTTCATGATAATAAAGTATATTTATAATGATCATGTTTGACGAGTGTTGCTTTTTCAAATGCAGGATATAAACTATTCAATCTCTATTCTATCTAGTGATTTTAGATAGAGCAGTACTTCCTACTGATCAAAGAGCCATAGTTCACGGAAGAGCTATGCATAAAACACAGAATCGAAGCCTTTGCGATTTCAGAATCGACCTAAACAGGTCAAATAAATGTGAATCGCGATATATATCGTCACAGTCTTTTTTATTTGCATGCATTACCTAAAACAGACATAGTTTTTGATTAAATAACAGGATATAGCGACACTGCTCACACCTGACATTAAAAAAACAGCTACGCAAGCAATTGTTCACTGCCATGCCAAGATTGGCTGTCAACACATACTGCTTCAAAACAATTGTCACCAAACCAATCTTATACAGGCTACACACAAATAGCATTAAGCTCTCAAGTATCCTATCAAATCAGCGAGAGCCACAAGACAGAATGGAGGTCAAAAGGACATACCATTATGAAAGGTGAGAACATTACGCCGGTCGAAATCACTATGGCGAGTTCCATTATTCACACTGTTCGGTGACAAACAAACAGCACCAAGAGAAGCAGTAACAGCAAGCAACAAAGTGAAAAGCATTCCGACAGACTAGGGCTGGGCGGAATGGCCGAAAATCTATTTAACAGAATGAGTAAATATTTTAACGATATATTTCACGGTAACAATCTCCCGTTATAATTCTATATCTTATACCTCATTTTTCTTATTTATTTATAACAGTTCATTTAAATGCTCACCATAGTTTAAATGTAGGCAAGTTATGAAAATGTCCTCAAGATCTCAGATTAAGTTCTGATAATCAGATTTATTATTTATTTATATTCATCTTCTGGCTATATCATATGTATACAATAAGAAGATACACAACATGCATAACAATGAAGTATGAACACACAATGCACAAACAATGAGAGTACAGTATATGACTAGTGTTATAAACTGGTGTTCATGGGGTCTGTACTGTAGGTCTTCATCGCTCTTTACTCTCTATTAGATGCGCACTTTTAGTGTGTCACGACTCTTTGTCTTTAGGTTCGTTTATTCTCGCACTTTTCTTTGCACTGTCTCTGGTGACTCCACACGCGTCTCCCAAAAATGGGGTCTGTGGCGTGTCATACTGTCAAACATAACAGAATTCGTCTTTTCAACTAATTCAAATAGCAGGATTAGATTAAACATTAAAATGGCCTTCTTTATCAATGATTTTATTGCAGCTGGACAGGAGTTTGTAATCATGAGGAGACAGAATAACAGAGCTTCATTTGACACTGCCTCAAAACTAACACTCAACACAATACTGCAAGTTCACTCTGTGGTACTCGTATATCTTTATACTTTCACTTTGAAATAAAGGCAAAACAGCATCTCTGTCATGTTAGCGGATAACCGCTAATGCATCTCATCTGTGTCAATAAGTTTGTTGCAAAGCTCCGGTAGAGAGAGCTATATGACGGAAGAAATCAGAAGCTAACCCTTGTTCTCTATCACAGCGTCACAGAGCTGAGTGAACTGGCTGTAATCTGTACACTTTTTTGAGGGTTTGGCATTAAATTGTTAATATTGAACGAAGCTCGGTTGCTAACGCCATGCGGAATGCTTGCGCTGCAAGCAGCTGTTCCGCTGCACATTTCCCACCGCAGACACAGCTGTATGTCACAGCTAGCGCTCTCGTTTACAAAACTTGCGTGATGGCAGAGGTGATCAGTCGGAAATGCTCGGGCAAAATATAGACCATCCCAATAAGGTTAAAATTGCCTTGCTCGGCCCCCGATCCCGATCTTTGCGATCGGCTCGAGACATCCCTAGTAGTAACACAGTCAGTAATTTTCATCCACCGTTTACTCACAGTCATATGGAGTGCAACTAGCAAGTGCTCCGGCGATGCTCAGTTGAGTCATCTGTTTACTTCTGGGCTGCACATTACCAACTGTGAGCGGTAACAGTTTTCTTGCATATTTTGCAAAATATTGCGCTTTGTTGGCCTCTTGTAACCAAACCACTTCCATACTATTGAAGTAGCTCCTTTTTAGGCACTAAATCGTCCTCGGAAGCTGACATGATGCTGCTGTTCCTCTCAGACAGGTGTTGTTGTGCGCGCTAGGGAACATAAATGCGTCTTATGTCATCGCGTCACTATATCATTTGATATCGCGAGATTATGACACTTCTTTTATCTATTAAAAATGTATACCGGTGTTATAGTTGGCGGTATGATATGGCACACCCCTAGGTGAGAATTTACTTTTTATACGCACGCGCAGATCCCTGCACGAGCACTGCGGGTGAGAGAGAAAGCGCCGGACTGGAGCGGATCACAAAACTACACACTGAAAGAAGGTCACAAGAATGTTTGATACGTTAATTAGTTATGGGTGCATTAATTCACATGTTTTTTCAGAATAGCGGCGAGTTAACCACACCTACTTATTTACATTCCGCGGAATACACAGAATAGAAAAACCTCTTACGGTTGACATTTTATTCCGCGGTAACAGAATATTCCATCATACCGCCCAGCCCTACGACAGACTGAAATGTCCTCAACAGAAAAAATCCAAATGAAATATAGGGTAGTGCACTTAGCGGCCATAACACTGGCTGACAACTCCAGCCTGCAGAGGAAAGGATAATTTCTTCAGAATTCATGCATATGTAATCAGCAATGTGACCCTGGGGCACGTCAACCCCTCATACAGCCACTAAAATTCAAATGAGAACAGGCTTTATTCTACGGAGGGCTGAAAAAACGGAACATGGTGACTGAAAGAGGTGACTTCTACATACATTATAGATTATACCACGGATGTGCCAAATTAAGCTCGGCTCGATCTTGAAAATTCTTGGCCGAAGCCGAATATGTCGCAGAATAAAAGTTAAACACATGAATATCGAATACCAAACTTTTTTTAGCATTTCTACAATTTTTTTCACTATTGCATAACAGGGCTCCAGACAAACTTTTTTTACTAGGAGCACTGTAGCCCCTTGACTGAAAATTTTAGGAGCGCAAGCAGTCTGGAGCTCTGCATAACCAAAATGGTCAAAATGTGCTTTTTAATAATTTGTCTTGCTTTTCAATAGAATACAATGTAACTTAAAATAAAATTGAGCAAAACATTTAAACTAAAATAAAAAATTGAGCCCTCAATGGACTTAGATTATATTAGGCCAATAACTGACTGCTGAAAGAATGTAATGTACTCTGTACGATGACAACAAAATAGTGCATTAAAATATGTCATTCAACATTAGCCAAAAATACAAATAAACAAAAACTGTTGGATTATTATAGGCTGCACTACAAAATGATTGAAAGAAAAAAACATCAATTCAAATAACATTTATTTTCAAAATATTAACAATTTCAGTAACTTTTTTTCACGGAGTGTCAATTTTGACAGTCAATTTTGATTTATGTTTAGTCATAGTCTTTTGACTAAAATGCAATATAGTTTTAGTCGTATTTTAGTCATCCCCATCATTTTAGTTTTAGTCGACAAAATCTACATTATATTAGTCTACTAAAATCTATCTGGTTTAACTAATTTATTCCATACAAAGATTTAACTGTTTTGACATAATTTACTTTACCTTAGAATTAAATGAAACCAGGTCATTACCTTTATTTTTCAGAAAAGTTGAGTAACTACTGGATATGCATTGTTGCAACACAGAGAATATTAGACCATGAACGACATGTAGCAGTTCATTCAGTCTCATTTTGACTCAATTGACTCGTTCGTTCAGTGTTCATTCAGTACATTCAACCAAAGAAACGCTCTGACAGAGCTCACGCTCAAGCGCTATTGGCTCGTGTCTCTCTGCGCTGTCTTTGCTTGAGACAGTAATGAATGAGAAAAATCTTTCAAAAAGACATATTACATAAAACTGCATTACATTTCTTCAATCATGCAAATCACATACTTGTTTTTTAGCATGTCATTCAATCTTTTAATATACAGTACGACTCACTTCTCTAATCGGTACAGCGCTGGTTTCTTTTGGCTTTATGTTGCATATCACGTTATGCAGCAGCTCACGTTAGCGGATAAATTAACGTATAAAAACATATAAAAACGTTTGTGCTGCCTTTGTAATGAGTTTCGGGGGTGACTCGCAAGCAATCACGCTTCAAGTTTGCTGTGTTTTACCGGCGATTGTGAAGGAAAATATGACCACTTGGAAACACAGATTGTGTCTTGTGCTTCTCTCTCTAGCGCATATGTGAGATAAGCACACGTGACGTGCTGGCGCAGAGTAGGTAGCATCTTGACCGCTGAACGAATACAATTAAACATCATATCGTAAAATATCCCCATCTCTCTTCGATGCGCATCTTGACATTTTTGCATCGTGAAATATCGTAGTACGAAGTATCGTTACACCCCTACAATGAGCGCAATATAGCGTTTCCCAAAACCTGTCACTGTTTAGACTTAAGAACATGATCATACTTCTGTAAATATGCAGTTTGTTAGCCAGCTCACACACGCTGCACGAGACAAATACAGTAATATTGCCAAAATCACCTCTCTTATGTGTATGATGATTTTGTCAGAGGATGTGTCAATTCATGAAAATGTAGGCACTAACATATATGTGGCACTAATGAATCGCGTTTATTTACTATTATATGCTTGTTTTAATGTCTGACAACAGAAAATGTCAATGAGAATGGCTTTATTGGGCACTCAGTTACAATACAATGTGTAAAATACAATATGTGACAGTTCAAAGACTAGAAGCGAAAGTGCCAACACTAGTCTGACTCCGAGCGTTTTCTGTATGCTAATTAGTATGTCAAGAATCGATTCTGAATCGAGTCGTGACCCTAAAAATCAATTAAAATTGATTATATGCAAATTTACCTGTTTTTAAATTGTTTCCAACGGAAGCGCACACAAAATATCCAGTCGAACCAAATGCCAACGGGAGAGAGAGAGGGGGGAGCTGCAGGTAAACCTCGCTTCCAGACCCCAAGAGGTGCTCTATCGATAGACACTAGAGGCTGCGGTCTTTCCTCGTAAGAGCGCCCGACTCCCATGCCTCATAGCAGGAGCGCCAGCGCTTTGCTCTCCGTTTTAATAAGCGCCCGCAGATCTCCACAGAAAACTCCATGGAATTCCACAGATTTCAGCGCTTGCTATTGACAAATATACAAACACAACATGAGCGCATTACTATGATGCGCTGTTTGGTGTGACAGATTTTAGTGAGCCTGGGGATGAACAACGTGATATTTGAGACGTTTAAAACTAAACTAACCACGGAGAAGTTCAGGGAACATAATTTATCTGTTTATTACTTCAGACACCACTGGATCGTTTCAAATCCGGTCAAAGTGAGAACAAACGACATGCTAATTCTCTTGTTTAGTTTTATTTTAAGTTATCTTTACATTGTGTTGTGTTCGCTGAACATGCGGAAAAATGTCATTTTACAAACGAAAATCAACATAATAACGTATTAAAACAACCCCATTCTTTTTGTAGAATAATAAAATCTTTACTCTTTCATACAGTATTTATAATATATTAATATGGTCTTGACATGCACATTTTCTGTTCACAGAACAAATTTGGTCTGGTGTATTCAGAGTTTAAACAATCGTCTTAGCATCAATCAATAACAAAGCTTCTCTGCCTCTTTTTAAATAAGCAGAACCAAATCTGCTTTCCACTGCATTAAAATATACAGTATAGACAGGCAGCATTTGAAGACTATTTGAACACATTTACACACAATTATATTTGTGGACAAATGTAAACACATTTGATTCTATTCCACAGAATTCTGCAGATTTTTCCCAAATTTCAGTGCAGAATTAACATGAAAAGTCTGCAAATTCCGTATGGCCTTGCTTGTGAGGAAAAACAACTTGAAAAAAACTTTGTGAGCAAAACCTATGAAAGGGAAGATACTACGGGAAAGACAGGATAACTAAAAGTACGTCATTAAAAAATGTAAGTTCATGTTATGTGGATCTAAAAAAGTAATTTGGCGCTTGTGTTTTCCCTCTATAGGAGCCAATGGCTCCTTAATTGATTTGATTTGTCTGGAGACCTGTGTATAGTGAGATCGCTCTATCACCAGCCTGTGGATCGCCAATACACAATAGTATCAAGGGGCGGGGCAATTAACATTAACAAGTTAACTTCAGCAGGTGCAGTATAAACGGCAAGTTTTCATGCAGTCACGGTGTAAAGCTCGACGACACGTCAACAGCACCAACTGGCTAGACATGCGGTCCAAGAGTTACCTGTAATATGTCAGTGGAATAAATCCATGCCAAGGAAATTAACATTCCTAAAACATCTATTCAAATTTCAGCTTATGTAGCTAAAATTATTATGACAACAAAAACTCAGTCAGTATGACTTATAAATTGAAACCATGAACTACTATCTATCTCCAACACCAAAGCTATATTATTATCTGCTTTCAATATCACCCTAATCAAACAATACAAAAAACAATATGACCAACAGTGTGTGCCATTAAATACAAATACAATGCTTTAAATGTAAAAACATGCTATAGCCAAGCTTAAAAAACAAATGTTACAGCAAGTCTCTTAAAACTAGACTGTCAGGTTATCAAATCAAATCAAATCCTTTTATTGTCACACAACCATATACACAAGTGCAACAGTAGGTGAAAAACTTGGGTGCAGTTCCAACCAACATGGCAGTATGACAGATATGAGACAGAATTGTAGATTACAAGTAACAAAGAATTACAATACTTTACAATAGACATTTTCCTGTGCACATTTACACAATAAACATTTCTGTACAAGTGTTTAACCAGGGCTTGACATTAAGCATTGTCATGTGGTTGTCCTTCGGACAAGTAAATTTGTCATTCACTTATCTGAGTACAAAAATTACTTGTCCAAAGATAAAAAAAAAGATATCTTATTTGAATTATAATACAATATAATCAATATAATTGTTTCAATATAATTTGTTTGGTCAAGTTTGCTTCTACGTATTTTAACCAGTGTCCGTTTTGGCTGCCTGAATTTGGTTACAGGCCTACTCTCCGTGACTGCTATAAAACAAAGGCAAGCAGTAATTATTATTAGTGTTAAGGCTGTAAATTAACTTTTTGCACATAGCACTGGTGCTAGAGAGGTTTAATGTATGGTAGCACAGGCCAAACAGTAGTAGCACAAGTATAAATCGTCTGTTGTCATCATTAAAAAAAAATTGCTGTTACATATTAATGTTGGACAAATGGATAAATTAGGGCCATATCATTTTTAGACTACCTAAATTTGTTTTAATTTGTCCAAGTTCTTTGTTTTTCCTTTTTGACTATACAATAGTGGTATATTTGTCCACATAAATTACTGTAGTATACTATAGTATTTATTACTATAGTAAACTGCAGTAAAATTCTTAGATACTACAGTGTTCTTGAACTTTACTATAGTATACAGTGTTTATCAATTTATTACAATACACTACAATTTTCAATAGCAAATACTATAGTACACTAGAGTATTTTTTGTCTGAGTGTTCAATTTAACGGGACTTTTATTTTGACGGGTCTTCGGGAAGACGCTTGAGTTTTTGTGTGTTTGCCGATAGCTTCACTCTAACAGTAAAACACTCATAAAATAAACACTCAGAGCGACTCTGGAGATGAAGTTCATGTATGTCATGTATGTTAAACTGTGCACATAATTCACTCAGAACCACCAGATGACATTTAAATAACAGGATTCCGCGTCCGCATCTAGTTACATGGAGTGCGGTGCGCATTGATTATTGTCACACACAAACAAGCACAACCATGTCAAATGCACTTCACACAAACATGCATCTCTGTCTAATGCACATATTCTTATTATTCTACATATGTGTCGCACTGTTGTTATCTATCTTTTATTAAGTTACTTGTCCAGTCGGGCAAGAAAAATTCTCACTTGCCCATACAAAACATTCACTTGTCACGGACAAGCGTTAATGTCGAGCCCTGGTTAAACCATAGTATAACGAATGACACATAATTTACATATAACTACACAGCAGCAAATGTACACAATGTGCGTAGAGTACACATAATAATGACACGTAATTTACATCATTTGTAATAATCCGCTGGAGTTTCATGACAGAGCTGTACGCCGCTGTGCTGGGCCATAGAGCTGTGCCGAGCAGCCCCTGTCGAGAGACCACTCTCTGCTACAAAAATAACCCTTGTACGAACAACTGAATTATTCATTATGTAAAATATTAATCATGAACGATTGTTGCTTTAAATAGCTTTCGAATTTAGTTGAGCAACTTAAACAGTCAGGTGCAATGAAAGTGCAAGAAATTAAAGCAGGACAAGAATGAATTAGAACAGACAGGGAAATACCCAGATAATAACAAATTATTCTGTCCATATCAGCGAACTGGGCAAACTGGGTCAGGATATGTGGTGTGGCACACAAAATTACATTTGAGTAATATGCAGGACACAAATAACTGAATCTGATGCAACTCGTACTTTGTTCCTGCCGTTGAAAACCACAAAACCAGTTGCTGTGATAAAATGAAAGTCCAAAGCACCGGGAAAACAATCTCTGCCTCACACACAGAAGACAAGTGTGCATCTATTAAAAGCTACACAGCAATGTGGGAGTTTGGCACTGGAAGAACACGTGGATTCTATTATGGGATGTGTATTGGACAGTGGCAGCAGTGAACAACACACACTATAGGTCCTGCTGATAAAAATCTGCTTCTCTTGTGACAATGACTATGTTTACATGCACCCTCATTATGCGATTATAATAGGATTTTGGCAATACTGCGATTACGCGTTACCTCATGTAAACGCAATCATTCGATTTAAATAATGTGATGAAGCTCATAATTGCAGTAAACATAATCGAAGTAACATATGTGGCGTACGCCGGTTTGTAAACAGGCATGTAAACATCTTAATCGCATTTATGCTGCTCTGATCAAGGTGCGCATGTGCTTCTGTCACGCACCTTAAGCCTGGCTCAGATTACAGGATTCTCGGCCAGAATTTACCCCGATTTCCCCTCCCGAGAATCTTTGGAAAAATCGGGTCCAGAACCTCGATCGGGTCCGAGATTCGGCCCAGATTATCACGTAATGTGAGGCGTTCACAGATCGAATCTTACACCTCCCGATCTGCTCCGAGAGAGATCGGGGCCGCCCCGATCATATCAAACATGTTTGATATTTAGGATTTTAAATCGGGGTGATGACGTTGGTACTTTCGCAACAGCCAATGAGAGGCACATCTGCAAGGTGACTGACAGACCTTTAAAAATGTCGACCGCGAAAGCTCCTGCAAGGGTACGTTGGACAGCGGAGATGGAAGAACAACTTGTGGCAACAGCATGATTGTCTATATAATGTATCCTCCAAAACATACCACAACCGCACAGATAAGGAAAAGAGCTGGGGAGAAGTCGCGTCGGTTTTAAATGTACCGGGTAAGTTAACTGCTAACGCGCAGCTTGTAGTTTCGTTCAACAGATTGTTATTTGGCTATAGGCATACAGATAACATGCGTTTATGTGTTTGTTTTTATGCTGTATCTTATAATCACATTGGCATTCATCTTTATTCTCGGCAGCAACTATTTTTTTTCTTCCGTTATTTATTAACATTAAACTTAAGCGGCTCGCCCAAAGCACAGTCATAACTTCAGCCCTAGCAAAAAGCATTATAGCACCCCCTGCTCAAAATACGTTCCCGCGGCTTTGGACAGACAGACAGAGAATCATTCAGAGAGCGACAAAGACGTTACACAACCGTTGCCAGGTGAGATCACGTGAAATTAACTTTGCGATGTCCCTTTGTTTACTTCTGTTTCCCGGTGAGATGACGTAAGAGGCGTCCTCTGGTATGATAATCTTAATATTATCCTGTAGTTTGGGTGTCTTAGAATGTCTTTTGATGTGCAATTATGAAATAAAAAAACTTCCAATCAAACTTTCTAAATTTTTATTTTTGCACTTGCTACCTTTAGGCTTATTTATAAACACAACTTTACGCCCCAACGTTTTCTTATCTGGACATTTCACATTCATAAATGCAAGTTTACAAAGGGCAAACCTATTTTTGTAGTGCTTGAAAAAGAGATTCAAATGTAGATGTGATGTCAACATCTAAAAATAGTAAACCCATTAAAACGGTTACTATTAGCTCCTTTTACAAAACTGCATATCCTATGGATATGTAAAATATGTGTAATTTAGTTGTACACTGATGAGTGTGAGCTTGTTTAAGATTTTAAATAAGAGAATCTGTCAAGATTCTCCTTATGTGTGTGCTGCAACCAGAATTTTTAATCTTTCCGAATTTTAAAACTCCTGTAGTCTGAGCCAGGTTTAAGATTTTAAATAAGAGAATCTGTTAAGATTCTCCTTATGTGTGTGCTGCAGCCAGAATTTGAAATCTGTCAGGATTTTAAAACTCCTGTAGTCTGAGCCAGGCTTTAAGCGCAATATCATGGTAAACAATGACTAGGGCTGGGGTATCGAGTAGGATGTGCGAGACTAATCGACTAGTCGTTTAAACGGTAAACTCCTACTAGTCGACATTTAAAACAACAGTCGATTACACGAAAAAATTACAGAAAATTTTATAATTTAAATGACTTTCATTTAAAACCTTATAAATTACATACTAAAACAATATGTTTGAACAAATAATTATTAATAGTCTTTAAAAGTGTATCAGGAACGAAATGTTTTAATTTTAGGTCAGATCTAGCATGCGTTTCCTTTGTGCCAATTGCAGGGGTAGGGTAGGGTTTACGCAAATTATGTCATATCAAAGTGGCATAATAATAATTTCACTGGAGCCATGCGTAACCATACTGTATTGGGCTCTTATTGTCGTGATGCGGAAAATGCGGACGGAAGGCGGAATGAAGGCATAACGAAAAGTAGATAATGATCTAAAGCTACATACAGTTATGTTAACAATTACAAAATAATACATTTCAATATTTTAATATTTAAAATGCTTGAAAGACGGATTGACGTTTTTGATGGCAGAATGAGCTGTAAATGCGGTGAATGCCTCTTGAGCACACTCAATAAAACTGAGATGAGAATTTCAGCTTCTAGATCACAGAACTTTGAAATTTTTTGATTATAATGTTTATCACAAAAAAGCGCTTGAATAAACATGATCGCTTAGCACTTTATCTGTGTGCCCATGCAGAGTTTGGCAGATCCTCAGACGGAGTTATTGTTCACAAACATTGAGCCGACTTTCATCCGAACATAAGCTTGCATTTCCTCAACAAGAACTAGGGCTGTCACGATTATTAAATAATCGTCTCATCGCGATTGTTTGACCTCATCGCGATGGTTTCAGATCATCGCAATTATCGCACATCTCTATAGAAGACACTAGGGGGAGCTGTAGTGCATCTGCATATTGCATATTTTAGTGTATATATTGTTACTAAAGCATGGTAATACTTGTAAAATGTACCACCACAACACAATCACTTAAAAAAAAACTAAAAACATATACAAATTACCTGCAGTACAATTTAATATTATTTAAGCAAATCTCAGTGTGAAAACCAGTCTACCAAAATTTCATTAACACACAAGTAAAATTTTACTGTAGTCTTGCAAGTGAGAAAAAAACAAACTAGAAGCTTTTCTATGACTGATAGTATTTTAATGGTGGCTTCAATTCACACCTGATCAATTTACTTCATTTACAAGTATTTGGCGGTTGTATTATTGACAGGTAAAAGCCTAAACCTTAAATATATGATGACCCAATTTTTTCCGATGTATTTCCAAGAAAAAAACATAGTCTTGTATTCAGAACAATATGGTCGTTTCAATCGCTGAATCAAAAATGAATGAGAATTAAATGTCAAAGCTCAAAAACAGACAATTAATCGCCACAATCGCCAAAGCCCTAAAACAGACAATTAATCGCCATAATCGCAATGATTTATTAGACAATTAATCGACAATCAAATTTCATAATCGTGACAGCCCTAACAAGAACATGTAAAATAATATTAACATCATAATCACACAATAATAAATTTGGGCAGTATGCTTTATTAGCGGCTTTTTCATTCGCTCTGCGTGAGATCAAATGCGTTCTGCAGCTCGTTCTGTACTCCTTTTTGTCCATTGCTTTCTATTCGCTTTTTTTACACACATTGCTTTGCTTTTTTAAATAATTAAAACATGATATAATGTAATCTTGTTTGTTGATAGGCTATAGGCCTACCCTAATTATAACTTGTAGGCTACTTAAATTGCGACACAATTAAAAAAGTTCCAATGATTAAACATCATTTAAATAAACAAATAATGAAACATTCGTTTTTAAGCTTTTAATTAATTGTTGTTAAATATTTTAAGTTTCATGATTTCAGTGTAATAGACACCCACTTTTACTAAAACGTAATTTAATTTGATTACAAAATGTTTATTGATCTTTTAGAGTCCGAAAAAACAGATTTAAAGGAGAAAATAAAATGAATTTTGTATAGGCTACATATTTTAAGCCCAGGCACAGACCCAAAGCAAACATGCTCATCGCATCACTTCTTGCAGCCGCTAAAATGATCCAGTAACGGTTGGCGCATCAGCAAATGCAGAAATATTAATGAACATAACGTAAGGAAAGTGGAACACATATGCCTGTTTTAGCTACATTAAATATAGGATATGAACAGTTTGATTAATAGCCTATTCTTTAGTCTTCAAAATGTATTACATAGGTCCTATGCAAAGTTTTTGGACCGCCTTCTGGGCCATTCTTGGTTTTAGACTAGTCGTATACACGGTTACAAAACTTTAGTTTAAACGACTGTCAAATTAGTCGTAGCGCACATCCCTAGTATCGAGTTCGATACTTTTAGGCACCGACCGAATTTCCTCGATACCATCGAGTATCAAAAACACCTCATCGTTCGATACCACATTTCGATACCAATAGCGTGCACAATGGGCAACATGACAAATCAGATGAAGCTCTGCCTGCAAGAAGACAAAGCCGGTGCGGTCATCCTCTTTTTCTCACTCTCTGCCACCGGACCTGAAGCCACTTGCCACCGAGCTTCCTTCAACCAGCCCAACAACACACAGTGAAGGCAGCGGCACTATGTGTGGGACTCTGACAGGTGAGGTTAACTTTTAACAAACACAATCATATTTTAGAATTGGTCCATGCAAAAAGGCTTATTTTGGACTAGGGGTGGGCGATCTGACGATCTTAAATCACGATCGATCTTGAAGGCGTCCGCAATCCACTTTTCAATGGAATTGCGAGGATCATGATCTTGTCTGTCGTCTAAAACAAGAGGTGTGTTCGACATCATTCAGCACTGCACAGACCCATTGGCGTAAGACATTGAAGCACCGCGAGAGCAGAGAGCTCCGTATGCTTTCAATTCACTCTCGCCGTGCTGCGAGGTCTCACGCGTGCGATACAGTTTTGCAAGTGCATTAGACAGAGCGGCTTGTCTGTGTGAAGTGTGTTTGTCTTTGTGCTTGTTTTTGTGTGACGTTAATCGATGGCGCACCGCTAATTTACTTAAGTATTAGTCTGTTTTGCGATTAAAACTCGTTTCCCGGCTGCATTGAGTTTATATAGCCTATATCTAGAGCCCTATGATTTCCGTGATGTGGACGCGGAATCCTGCTATTTAAATCTGTCGTTGTGCGTGTATGAGTGAATGTGTTGCACAGTTTAACATGCTACACGCGTGACGCTCATGGATTTAAATGTGTCTCACTGTATGAGGACATAAACACATGAACATTATGTCCAGAGTTGCCCTGAGAGTTTATTTTAGGTGCATTTAACTGTTTTCACTATTTGAGAAAAACTATCAACACTGAACTACATACACTGAAACTCAAGTGTCTATTGTGGGAACGTCGTGTTCACGACACCCGTCAAAATAGAAGTTAACCCAAACGCTTGAATGAAAAAATACTGTAGTGTTCTATAGTATTTGATATAACAAACTGTGGTATTCTTGTTGTAAAAACTTTAATATTTACTACAGTAAGGTTCAAAATATCTAGGAATTGTACTGCAGTTTACTATAGGCCTAGTAAATACTATAGTAGAGGCTACTACAGTATTTTAATGTGGACAAATATATTACCATTATATAGTAAAAAAAATGGACAACACAGAACAATAAAAAATGGGTAAACTAAAAATGATATGGTCCTAATTGATCCATTTGTATATAACATTAATGTCCTTTGTTGTTAACCAATCTATTTATGTGATCATCTGCATTTGTGTTTTTTAAAGATGATAACAGATGTTTTATACTTGTGCTACATGTACAACCGTTTAGCCTGTGCTACAAAACTTTAAGCATCTGTAGCATTAGTGCTATGTGCAAAAAAGAATGAATGTACAGCCCTGCATTTCTATTCAGATCGTGGATCGAGATTCTTTGTTATGAAGATCGTGATATGCTTTCTTTGGGAAGATCTCTCAGCCGGATTTTGGACCATAAAGTGTATTGATAAATACCCTGCCTCCATTACATATCTCTGTCATGTCATTATAAGTGTTTGATCACATAATTTGAGTGATCATTGCAAAAAAATGTGTTTATGTATATTCCGTTTATGTAGCCTATATACTGGATTCTACAGCACTTCCAGTTCGTGTGTCCAAACTTTTGACTGGTACTGTACTATAATATACACAAAGAATATCGGCCGATATATCGATATCAGACCGTTTCTACTCCCTAACATTGGTATTGGCCCACAAAAAAACCACATCGGTCGGGCTCTACATAATATTTAGGTACTGTATATCGGCTAATATACAGGTTATCGGCTTCCAATGTTCAAGAATTATCGACCAAAATTTACATATCGGTGCATCCCTAACCCGCGGACCAAAATCCGCAGTATGATCCGAACCACGAGTTTTGTGATCCATTGCACTACTAATACAGACACAAACATATCTACATACATGCCACAAGAACCAACAGCTTTTAGATTTAACAGCGCCATATTTACATTTAAGTCAACGTTTGAAAGCTCTGAAGGAGAGTAATACATTACATGGCTTAATAAGACTTTGGAAAACACCTACACTGCTTTTAAAGTAACTTTGTCAGTTGTTAAGCTTAAAAGCACTTATTCACCGTTTGCCATCACTGCACTGAAAAGCAGCATGAATGTTTTGCTTAACACAAAAGCTCATCTGGGTTTGGAATAAAACGAGAGCATGACAGAATGCGAATTTCTTGGTGAAGCGTTCCTTTATAACGCGTGTATAATGCAGTGTAAATAGCAGCACCAGACTGGAGCCGAGCGTTCAGATCTGCAGCTCACCCAAAGGCTGTTAAGACAGCAGATGGGCACAGCAGCATGCTGCTATAGAAAAACACTCCCATGTAACAACAAACTGGTTTTATGTGCTGTTGCACCAGGAAGTCACAAGTATTTGGGTTCAAAACAATCTGCGGTTCACTTCGGCAACTCGGCAGCAAAGAAAAAAAGAGCAAAGCCCCGAGGGTTTAAGATGACAACCTCACCAAACCTGTCCCAACAGAGTGGAAAAACACCCACCCCCTTTAGATCAGACCTTCCTGAACAAAACCAGACAAGCAAATTCTGATAAAGACTCACATACGCTGACGATTTAACGTCACAACAACTTTAAATCCATCAAGAGCTTATTTACAGCACTTAAAACACATAGTTTGCTACAATTCAACGAGCGTTTCATTTTTTTGTCTAACAAAAGTGCCACCGAATAGTCTACGGACAGCGTGCATGAAAGAAGTGGAAGTAGTGGAAATGAGTAGAGTAGTAAAAAGTAGGGTGCTTAAAGCCTTTGTGCGACGCTCTCGGCACCAGGAGCGCTGAAAACAAAGAAGTGTCAGAGCCCCGCAGTGGACCTCCTCTCTTTGGTCTTTGGTTAGGTATGCTTTTCAGTCACACACCGGCCTCGGCCCTCCCCCCTTCCTGTCCCCGCATTTCAATGTAAATAGGCCGACTGAATGGCTGCAGCTGCCCTATCAAAAGGACAGTGCTGCTAAAGGGTCCAGTCATTGAGATTCAGCCAGGCCTCGCTTCCCCACCCCCACACATCACAAGAGCCGAACGGCAGCCAGCGGCCCGCAGGAAGTGCGCTTCGATTTAGAAAATGGCCCCTTATAAACTTAAGCCAATGTGAAGGCAGCGAACAAAATCTACAGTTCTATGACACATACAGGAAATGATGCAACGCAATTTGCTAACTGTTCCTTTTACTTGTCTTTTTTAATACACGCCTATTATAATGCACTATGTGTGTTGCAATTGTGTGAAAATAGCTAGGCTGCAAATGATTGGGCAATTGACACCAATGCACAATTATTTGTTATCCTAAAAATAAAAACACTAAAACTAGCCAGAGGACACAAGAAAACGAATACATTTGAGATTGGGGTATGAAACATCAACCGAATAAGAGATTTCGCACCACATGCAAAGAATTCGATAGCGGCAGTTTAGATCTTACATGTCTGCAACTAAAAATAAATCTCTGTAAGAGAAGAATGCTAACAACAGCCTGTGCAGCTCATATGGATAATGCATTACTCAGCCCTCAGCACAACCAATCACAAACAACTGCCGTCTCTTGTCGCCCCAACCCCCTATGTTCTCGACCCTGTTCACATCTGCCCACACGAATGAAGCTTCTCCACCCCCAGCATACACACATTCCTCGTTTACAGCTGAAATTCACTTCATCAAGAGGGTAAGAGCTAAAAACAATGGAAGTCAGAATTGATTGGGAGTGAATACAATAATACATCAACCATATGTTTAAATGTTACACTGCTCAATCACGTTGACCTAAAACTAGGGCTGTCAAATGATAAATCGCGATTAATCGCATCCAGAATAAAGGTTTGTATTAACATAATATACGTTTCTTTACTGTGCATATTAATTGTGTAATTAAAATAAAATAGAATTTAAATGAGTGGTAAATATAAATAAATACATGTAAATATGTCCTAAATATGTATACATGTATGCGAAATATAAAATGAATATGCACACAGTACACAGTACAGTGGGGGGGGAAAACATGTGATCCATGCGCACTAGGTCTTAAAGGGACAGCAGCATAATAAATATATCTGGTTTAATGCTCATCAAACAACAAAAAACGAAGACAAAACAGACTCACTGCTCCTGACTGATCAACTTTAATAACTTTAATATGGTTTGATCTATATTTCAGTATACTGTGAAGTAGGGCTGGGCGATATGGCAAAAAAGTAAACTCGATAGTTTTTTTCTATATTGATCGATAACGATATTTATTTCGATATATATTTAATTAAAAAACTGTATTAAAATAATCTATTTTAAATACAGTTTATTAACAAAAGTTAACCTTTATCCAGTTAAAATTCAATTAAATTAATGCACTGTTGCAACACAGAGGATATTAGGCCATAAACAACATGTACCAGTTCATTCAGTCTCATTTTGACTCAATTGACTCGTTAAGTAAAGGGAGTGTTCCTTCAGTACATTCAACCAATGAAAGGGCTCCGTTACTGTGTACATTCGAACGGTATTGGCTCAGCACCTGCGCACATACATAACGCTGCAATAATGTCTTGCTCGAGTAGTGGGATTCATTCAATGCATTCAGTGAACCTTAGTCTTTCAAAAAGACATCTCACATAAACTGTAGTACATTTCTTTAATCATGCAAGCATCTTACATACAAGGTTCAATATTTTAATGTGCACACAAACTCACTTCATTACATCTCTGATCTGTACAGGGCAGCGCTGGTTTGTTTCATATGCACCAGCTCATGTTAGCAGATATGTTAACGATGGATATAAAAACGTTTGTGCTTGAGTTTCGAAGTAACTCGCTTGCAATTGCGCCTCAAGTTTGTTTTGTTTAACCGGCGATTGCGAAAAAAATAAGACACTTGATAAACCGCGTGATGACAACTCGAGGTTAGTTTCACCTTTGTTTCCGCTTCCAGTAATGTTTTCCTCCTCATGTCGAGTTTTCTTTGCCAAGTGCAGTATGAAATGGACTTTGTACTTTGACGCGCATGATAAAAGCTGCACGCTGACTGACTGTTGTTGCATTTATTTCTGCGTTCTGTTAGACTGTAAGATTAATCCATATCGAGTCAAAATGCCAATAGCTTATCATCGTTTTTGAAATACATTTTATCGCGATTCGATATGATATCGTTTATCGGCACAGCCCTACTGTGAAGACTATTAAGTGTTATTTTACATTTGACTCCTTTATTCAGTTTCTTGGCCTAATAACCGCAGTTAGACCAACCTGAAACACCTAAAAAGCACTGTTAATTTTATTTGTGTGTTTGCTTTATTACATTTGATCATTTGTTCTAATTTTATTACTAACTGATTGACTATTATTATAAGAGTTAGGCTAATAGTTTTATGGTATTATGAGCTTATTTCTTAAGATTGCATAGGTAAAAAACAAAATAATATTACTAGACATTATTATTTATTTAATACTTTTTGTGGCGGGCAAGTAAAATTTTTGTCAGGGCCAGTAAAAATGTAGAAACTTAAATATGCATAATAATCGTCATAATCGTGCAACTGTGATTATTCCTCAGACTATAATCGTACCAACAAATTCTATAATCGTTGCATCCCTGCCGTGTAGTCGACTAGTCTAAGAATGGCCCAGAAGGCGGTCCAAAAACTTTGCATAGGGCCTATGTTATGCATTTTAAAGACTAAAGAATAGGCTATTAATTAGGTATGCAACAATACAGCGAGGGCTGAAAAGATTCCTCGAGTAACTCGAGTAATTCGAATACAAAAAATCATCGAGGCAATTTTGTTGCCTCGAAGCCTCGTTTAATCCATTTAACTACAGTACACACGGAGCGCTGCGTTTCCCCACGGACCGTTATTACTGACGCACAGCCCGCTAAACTCTATTCATGTTACAGTGCTCTCAAGTCTCACGCATTCACCGCGAGACACGCGCATTTTAGTCTGTTCACACGCTCACAACTAGTACCCGATCATTTCTCATGCTGATAAATAAGTGATAGCTTATTGAAATGGTGAACTGCTATTTTACTTAGTTTTAGTCTATTTTGTGAGTGAAACTTGTTTTCCGGCTGCACTGAGTCCATAAAACTACAGGTGCTGGTCATATAATTAGAATATCATCAAAAAGTTGATTTATTTCACTAATTCCATTCAAAAAGTGAAACTTGTATATTATATTCATTCATTACACACAGACTGATATATTTCAAATGTTTATTTCTTTTAATTTGATGATTATAACTGACAACTAATGAAAATCCCAAATTCAGTATCTCAGAAAATTAGAATATTACTTAAGACCAATACAAAGAAAGGATTTTTAGAAATCTTGGCCAACTGAAAAGTATGAACATGAAAAGTATGAGCATGTACAGCACTCAATACTTAGTTGGGGCTCCTTTTGCCTGAATTACTGCAGCAATGCGGCGTGGCATGGAGTCGATCAGTCTGTGGCACTGCTCAGGTGTTATGAGAGCCCAGGTTGCTCTGATAGTGGCCTTCAGCTCTTCTGCATTGTTGGGTCTGGCATATCGCATCTTCCTCTTCACAATACCCCATAGATTTTCTATGGGGTTAAGGTCAGGCGAGTTTGCTGGCCAATTAAGAACAGGGATACCATGGTCCTTAAACCAGGTACTGGTAGCTTTGGCACTGTGTGCAGGTGCCAAGTCCTGTTGGAAAATGAAATCTGCATCTCCATAAAGTTGGTCAGCAGCAGGAAGCATGAAGTGCTCTAAAACTTCCTGGTATACGGCTGCGTTGACCTTGGACCTCAGAAAACACAGTGGACCAACACCAGCAGATGACATGGCACCCCAAACCATCACTGACTGTGGAAACTTTACACTGGACCTCAAGCAACGTGGATTCTGTGCCTCTCCTCTCTTCCTCCAGACTCTGGGACCCTGATTTCCAAAGGAAATGCAAAATTTACTTTCATCAGAGAACATAACTTTGGACCACTCAGCAGCAGTCCAGTCCTTTTTGTCTTCAGCCCAGGCGAGATGCTTCTGACGCTGTCTGTTGTTCAAGAGTGGCTTGACACAAGGAATGCGACAGCTGAAACCCATGTCTTGCATACGTCTGTGCGTAGCGGTTCTTGAAGCACCAAAAGTGCCAAAGCTACCAGTACCTGGTTTAAGGACCATGGTATCCCTGTTCTTAATTGGCCAGCAAACTCGCCTGACCTTAACCCCGTAGAAAATCTATGGGGTATTGTGAAGAGGAAGATGCGATACGCCAGACCCAACAATGCAGAAGAGCTGAAGGCCACTATCAGAGCAACCTGGGCTCTCATAACACCTGAGCAGTGCCACAGACTGATCCACTCCATGCCACGCCGCATTGCTGCAGTAATTCAGGCAAAAGGAGCCCCAACTAAATATTGAGTGCTGTACATGCTCATACTTTAATGTTCATACTTTTCAGTTGGCCAAGATTTCTAAAAATCCTTTCTTTGTATTGGTCTTAAGTAATATTCTAATTTTCTGAGATACTGAATTTGGGATTTTCATTAGTTGTCAGTTATAATCATCAAATTAAAAGAAATAAACATTTGAAATATATCAGTCTGTGTGTAATGAATGAATATAATATACAAGTTTCACTTTTTGAACGGAATTAGTGAAATAAATCAACTTTTTGATGATATTCTAATTATATGACCAGCACCTGTAGATGCGGACTAGTGGATGCCGAATCATGTTATCTACACACGACATCTGTCTGTTCTGCGTGTCTGAGTGAATGAACTGCACAGTTTAACGTGCTACACACGTGATTCTCATGAATTTGTCTGCGTCTGCACTTTATGAGGACATGAACACATGAACTTCATCTCCAGAGTTGCTCTGAGAGTTTATTTCAGAACATTTTACTGAGTGAAGCTAACACACTAAAAGATAAGCGTCTTCCGACGACCTGCCAAAATAAAAGTCCGGTTAACTCTGTATTTTATGTGCACAAATATATTAATATTTAATATAAAAAAATAAACTAATTTAAATAAACAAAATGCATCATGCATAAATTGAAGTTAGTTGTTTACCTTTGAAATTATTCTTTCTATTTTTATTAATGTTTCTTATTTATACATTTGTATTAGGCCTATATTGCATTTTTAATGTAATATGGCAATGGAATGTACTAAATGGGTTTAGTTTTCACAGATATGAATGTATGCAATTTCAGCAATAAATATGTAAATATTTCTAAAAAGGAAACAAATTAGTTGTTCATTTTAAGAGACCTGTCTTATTTTCTCTTGTATATTTAGTATTGCTCTTTAAGAAAGAAAAAGTACTTATTATCCGAAAACCCGATTAATCGATGGAAAATCAGTAGAATACTCGATTACTAAAATAATCGATAGCTGCAGCCCTAAATACAGCTCACCCACGGTTCAATATAGTGTTGTCACTATACTGGAATTTCTAACTTTCATTCAATACCTAAAAAAATATCGATATTCGATACCATTTTCGATACCACAGGGAATAAACTGCCATAGCAATAAGGCCCTAATACGCAATAGCAATATAGGCCTTTTTAATTTTTATTTGAAGTTAAATTGAACAAGACTAGACAATGAGGTATATATTTTTACATTATTTATTAATTGTTAATCTAATGTTAATTTTACGAATACATTTACAATTTAAAATCAAAGTTGTATTTGTCAGTATTAATGGACCAGACCCTGTTGAAAAAAACAGCCTATGCTGGTTTGGTATGTTTTGATGCTGGTTTGCTGGTTTGTGCTGGTTTAAACTGTTCATGTGCTGGTTTAAGATGGTTCTTAGCTGGTTTAAGATCAAACCAGCATCGATCAAAACAGACCTTACCCAGCATATACTGGATTTTTCAACAGGGGAGCTTACATAAATAGTTGTATTTTTTAACTAACATTTAAAAGAGATTAATAAATACTTGAACAAATGTATCGCTCATTCATTGTTTGTTAATGTTAGTTAATAGCCTACATTTTTATTTGGCTAAATTGGCTTTTATTCACATAGGCCCATACTCGCACATAGACAGAAACGCAAACTTAAACGCATGAACTGTTGCAGAGACTCCGCACTGGACATCTTTCTAACATTAACAACTTTTAACCGGAGCGAATGAGACGAGTGGATGAAATCATTGAACAGCGCACACACATAGAGCACTATGGTAAACACGGAAGTGCAAACGTGTATCACACGCGAGAACTGTTGCGGAGACTTAACTCGCACCAGCATTATTTCAAACATCAAATTAACCGGAGCGAACGAGACGAGTGGATGAAATCATTGATGAGCGCACATAAAGACAGAAACGCGTGCATTAAACATGAGAACTGTTGCGGAGACTCTGTACTAACATAAACAACATATAACCAGGGCGAATGAAACGAGTGGATAAAATTATTGATCAGCGCACATACATGGATGGCTATGGTAAACACGGGAAGCGTAACGAGCGTGCACCACGCCAGATGTGTTACTGAGATTGGCCATCTTTTCTAACATTAACACTATTTAACTGCCACAAACGAGTCAAGTATGTGAGAGGAGGCGGGGCTCTGTTGTTATGCGTTCACGTGCAGTGTGTGTTAACTCACTGTCAGAAAAGAGAAAGAGAGCGGGAACGCGCAGCTGATATCGATACGTGGGACATGGGTATTGGAACCGTTTCAGATTCTTCAGTATCGATACTTATCGAAATATCGATATTTTTGACAACACTAGTTCAATATGAACCTCTGTTTTTCGCCCACGGTTTTCGGTTCGGTTCTGATGGCTTTGGCACATTAAAGGTTTTTTTCATTGTTTTATGCTTATGTGACAGGAACAGTAAAAACTATTTTACTGAAATTCTCTTTATTTTACTTTTTATTTTATAAATCTTTAAGCAAAAGTCAACTTGTACAAATTCCTGGTGTACTGAATAAATGTAAAGATTTACACTGGCAGCTCACAGCAGTTTTTGGTTTACTGTTCATCAACATGCCAGTAAAATAAGCTTCTTGAAGAAGTGTTGCGCAGAGCTGCACGATTTTGTATAAAATGAGAATCCCGATTTTCTTGCTTAAAATAAAGATCCCGATTCTCTCACGATTCTCAATAACTTTTTTATTTTGAACATTAAGGTTATCAAACAATATGGCAATAAAATAAGACATAATAATACTCTTGACTTCAATCAAATTTAAAGAAATGCAATAAACAAAAATTTGGTTGGAGGTTGATGGGTATGGTGTTGCATTGAATAATGTTGCTTTAATTGCCGTTTGTTTTGACTGCTTGCTGATACTTTGTGATTGAGTTTTTTTTTTTGTACCATCTCATCATACTGTAGTATATGATGACGTTTGAGGTGATTTTGCAGATTGGTGGTGTTACTCGTTGGTGCAGAAACAATGGCTAAACATTGCTTGCAATATATGGTTTGCTGAGTAGTATATCATCTGGTTTGAATCCGAAAAAAGCCCACACTCTGGAATAAGATCCTCTTTTTGGTAATAAAACAATGTCAGGGTTCTTGTCAGACGTACCTGCGCATTGCTCTGCCTCACTCATCCTCTTTAGTTTCTGTTTCTTTCTAACTTCTTGGCGAAAGCATCCGCTGTACCGGTGGCGCTAACACGAGCACATCTATCTGGCTTGCGCAATACCCGATGTGACGTCAAGACGGCATCACGGCCGCTGTGAGTGATTGCGTGTTATCTAGAGAACTGCCGAGACTGCGTCTTTTCTCTCCTTGGAAATAGAATTAGCTGAATCGTTGAAATGCTGGATTAAGATTGTTTGAGGGTCGAATCGAGATCGCGATCTTTGAACGATTAATCGTGCAGCTCTACATCAGAGTATTTAAAATGACGTAATGCACAACTTGCGATCGCTGTAATGGAAGTAAATATGCGGTGCACTGCAAACACTAGCGCTCAATGGGAAAGGCCAAAGATAATATATTAACAAGGTGCACCACTGCCATTGCAATAAATTGGAAGAAATGCAATGCTTAATAGCTGCTTGGAGGCGCTCTTGCTATGACATTAATAGCTGTCCGAAAGGCCACCGAGTGGCATGACTTTCGTTAAACGGACTTTGGTGTGGTGCTGTAGACCCCTACTAGGCTCTTTCTGCATGTGCTGAGAGCAACGCGAATGTGCTGCTTTCATATGAAGTGTAAAAATACATTCTTGATGTGCCAAATTTTGACATTATCCCTTTAGTACAACGGGCATACAATAAAGCCAGCCCGTGTCTGTTCGTCAGCATTATACTCAACAGCACATTGCTTCTCGAGTTGCAGGCAGTCTCGCTTCACCACCCGACCACCACTCGCTATTAGATATTACTCGTGGGGATGCGTTTATCTATCTCAACATACAGACAAACACGGACAGAGCCAGTTCAGAGTGTAAATAAGCGCACGGAAAAATTTAAACGCAAAACCAGAAAACCGCAATTCACTTACACGTATTGAACCGTGGAGGTCGTACCGAACGGTTCAATATTATATTGAGTATTGTGGCATCCCTACTATTAATCAAACTGTTCATATCCAATATTTAATGTAGCTAAAACAGGCATGTGTTCCACTTTCCTTATGTTATGATCATTAATATTTCTGCATTTATATTTTAATAATTCGTTATTCAAACATATTGTTTTTGTAATTTAAAAGGTTTTTAAATGAAACATTAAAATGAAAGTAATTTAAATTATAACAGTTTGTGTAACTGTAGTTTTCAGTGTCAACTAGTAGGAGCTGTTCCGTTTAAACGAAGAGTCGATTAGTCTCGCACATCCCTAGTGTAAACGCAAACTTTCATTCTGAATGCGATTAATCATTTGACAGCCTTCCCCAAAAGTAATATTAACATCAAGATGATAATCCTTTTTTGTACAAAATAAGGAAATATATTTTGCTGTTCTATGAAGCCTGATAAAGGCAAGATAAAACAATATCGTAGACAAAGCAGCACATACTATCACGCCTCTACATAGGTTTAAAAGATAAGCCTCCATCAGAAGAGCTGAAACTAAAGGATCAAAAGAAACCACTGAGTGATAATATATAGAGAGAAGAAATGCGGCAAAGAAGAGAGCGGGGAGAGAGAAGCATCTCTTTTGATGTATGAGAGTTGGAAAGAAATGTTATCAAACGCACTGCGGTGGAAGCACAACCTGCGCCCGAGTGGAGAGGCAGGGAAACCTTCAAACCTCGAATAAAGTGCCCCGTCTTAGAGGATGGCAAATGTGGATGACATTCAGTGTCATGTGCATTTGTATGTGTGTGCTGCCAAAGTGAACGAGTCTCAGAGGGGTTTAAATGGCATTTGGCTGTCCGGGGCATGCACAGGGGCCTATAAAACATTTACAGCACACGAGAGAAGCGAAACACGAGAGAGAAGAGCAAGCTTTCCTGTTTACAGACTACCGTTATGCAATGAGAAAGGGGAAGGCCAAAGGAAACCAGCACACAATAAGACATGTGAATAATGACTCAAACTATTACAACCCGCCTTCGGCATTTCCCACAGTGGGAATTAAGATTACTTCAGCACTCATTCTGTTCTGAGAGGTTGCTGAGATATGTCAACACTTCAGGTAAGTGCTCACTGATAAGTGTTTGGTGCAGGATTAGGGATGTAACGATTCACTCAGCTCACGATGCGATGCGATTCACGATTCTGATCTCACGATGCGATTTATTCATGATTTACTCACGATTTATTTTTACAAAATGAGTTGAAACAAATTAGAAATGAACAACTTCCCTTGCATTATTTCTTAAATGCTTCACGTTTCTTTGTATAATAAAATTATCTTTTATTTCAAATAACAAAACTAAACTGCAATTTTATAGCAAATTAATAATAGAAAAAGTCTCTTTAATATAAACAAACTAATACTGTCTGTGCTTTTCTTGGATTTCTTTTGCATTTAAGAAACATCAGCATGTCCAGGGGTGCACATAAGTTTTTCTATCTGGTTCTCAAGAGAGCACCTGGAGATTCGGTTTGGTGCTCACATTGCACATAATGAGACAAATGAAATTTACCCATTAAAAATAAAAGTAAAAAAGTAGTTACTTTTTAATGAACAATAAACAAAATAAAGTGGGATAATACTATATTTATATTACTTTAAAGTACACTTAAAATACAATGATAATGTATTTCTTCTTGTTTTTCTTTTTACATTAGTAAATATTAATTTTCAACACCAATTTTGAAACCTAAAACGACAACCTTTTTGGTTTTTGGCAGGTTGCTGGGAACTGCACTTGCGAACGCACAAGGAGACTTGCGGTGCGGAGCTGGGATCGAGTATAGCATAGAGAAACACAAGCTGCGTGCAAGTGTCAAGTTTAAACAGCTTGTCCTTTTAGAAAGTTTAAGAGAAGCGGTGTTTTGGTAGACGTGCAGCGCAGTTCCAGACATTCACAGAGCCTGCGCGTGCCGCGTGCTTCTCTAGTAACGAAAGCAGAACCAACAAAGGCGGAGCTACCAATACTCCGTTTTTCATCATTTACACACAGGTCCCGTTTATCACCGGGAACAAACGACATATCAGTAGATTTGGCAGCATTCAGTACAAACGGAAATCTTATCCAGTATTACATTTAGTTGGTCTAAAACAGTGATTGTGCATCAAAAGGTTTCAACCATGTCAGTACGCAAATGAGCATTCTAAACTTATTTACAGAGCGCATTTTTAATTTTGGTCGCGCATGCGCACCACTTATGTGCATCCCTGAGAATGTCCACGTTTAGGTTTGCAGTGAACATGGCGGCCCGTGCCGTTCAAAAAATGTATTGCGATTCAGTTCACACCTCAACCGATTTGAATCGTCACACATTATAATCGATTTTCAACCGGCTCACGGTGAATCGTTACATCCCTATACAGGATACGTAGGGCTTAACATTTACATTTACACATTTGGCAGACGCTTTTATCCAAAGCGACTTACATTGCATTGTACTACACATTTGTTTCTGACTATGTGCAATCCCCTGGGATCGAAACATTGACCTTGGCGTTGTTAGCGCCATGCTCTAACCACTGAGCCACAGGAAAGCTAAAAGCTTAAAGGGGTCATATGGCGCGATTACGTGTTTTTATGTGTGTTATAAGTTGCCCATGCATGTATTAGACACGTAAAATTGCAAAAATTATAGTGTTGGAAGAAAAGATTCATTCTATCTAGAAGCGAATGCTCACCCAGACCTGCCCAAAACGCCTCATGTAACCACACCCCCACAAATCTATGTCAGTTTGTGGTATGATTTGACTAAGACCACCAAAATGCATACGCAAGTAAGGTGGGCGTACCTGTCAGTACAACTGCTTTGGAACCTGATGTTCCAAATATGGTAAGAGGCGTTACATTTCCGTCACACACTTGCAGTATTCCACCAATCACTACGCACTGGTTAACTGGCCAATCATAGCACACCTCGCTTTTCAGAGCGATGAGCTTCGTAAAAATCTACGCGTTTCAGAGAGGCGGGGCACAGAGGAGATAAAAACATGCACGGTATGTGGAAAATACAATGTTTTTGAACCTTAAAGGCGGGGTGTCCGATTTCTCTTAGCTGTTGTTGATGTTCAAATCACCAAAACAGACACACCCCTACCCCCATCTTTCGCTTTAGTCAGCGCTCGGCTCGACTAATGTCTGTCCTGTGCACTGTATACCTTACTGCTGATTGGCTACAAGGTTGTTTTGGTACTCGGCCCGACTTTGTCTAAACAAGCGTAATTCGGAAATCGGACACCCCGCCTTTAAATCTTGCATACACATTGCATTACATATAAAACAAATGATAATATTTGTTTTAGCCGTGTCATATGACCCCTTTAAGTCATACAAGCATTCACATACAAGCCCTTGAATTAGTGCTAGTTGATAAGCCCCTAAGAAACAAATTTCCAGGTTTCCTTCCTAACTTTCCCAAAACTTGTGATCACTGAATAAGGTAATGATTTAATAGATATTGCGGTCAGATTTCCATTGTGCTACAATTACTAGATTAAAAACGATGCATATTATAGAAAATATCCTATAACATATTGCTTTAGAATTGCTTAGGAAGCAATATTCTTCAGGATAAAATATTTTAAAACAGAGCACCACTAGAAAAATGCACATGCATTCACTAGAGTTTTTATTATTCCTCATAACTTTTCTAGGCCAGAAAAAATTACTGCTTTAACATTCCCTGATAGTTCCAGGTTATCCATGGGAACCCTGAAATTTCCCATGTATCAGCAGAACACCATGGAGCGTCTGACTAGTAACAACAAGCCAATTTTATAGCACACAACTCAAAGAACAGCTGCCCCACACTCTTTAATCTCAACACCTACAAACCAGTTTATCTGAAGGCATATATTCACATACGTTGTAATGCAAGTACATTTAGTGGAAGACCAGTTTTAAATCACACTGACCTTTAGGATCTTGTATTTGCTAACAAAACGGCTAAAAGCAAACAACAAATCGGAACATGACTGCCAATTACAGAACGCTGGCTAAAAACTGTGTGCATCTGCAGACCTAAATAGGCCATATTTCTTATGGTGACCAAGCAAAACATGGTTTTGCATCAAACCCACATAAATACTTTCACATTAAATACGCTGCGATTTAGAAAGCACCAAAATACCATCATACTTTCTGAACTTTGTCAAGAATTTGAACTCTGCGACCACAGGACGCATCCTATGGCATGGCTGTGTTACGTACTGAACAGAATTTGCTCTGAAAATGCACCACTGAAGAACAGATAAAATGGTTCAACGTGACTGCTATAGCAATTGAGAGAGAAAAACAGCTCAAGAAAGCTCTGACTCCTAATAAAAGAGCCCCTGACCCCACAACCTCAACAAAAATCCATTTCCCTTTAGGGGAGAAGAACAATGACCAGGACTCTTAAAACACAATAAGAATCGGGTAGTGAAACAGGCCTGACAAACCACAGATTCAATATACTATTGCCTAAATATAATACTTCAGCTAAACCCGGTATCTCTGAAAGTATCTTTAAACATGGTCTGGAAAAACAACCAACAAACGGCCAGAAATCAGTGAGGCTATCTTATGCTGTGAAATGGAAAGAGGTATTTTGTGATGTTTCTACTTAAGGCTTGACTCCAGGAGAAATAAACACAACATCGAGAGTAAGGGAGGGATGTAAAGTGGTAGCAGAGTATGAGAAGAGAGGGAGAGAGAGAGTGCTAACGCCCCAACATCGCCGCAGTGATGTTCCACTGCACCAAGAGCAAAACTAGACTCTACTAGACCTATTTACACCATCACAAACTTACATTTTCCTTTCCAGTATCCTTTAGAGAACTGTGCTATAGCCCTGCTCCAATGCATGTCAAAGTAAACAAACCAATCTCCGATGAACCACAGAATATATAAACAAGCACGTAGACATTAACACATGCCCACGTCCACACGCAAGCCAGCACAAACGTGTGCTTCACAATCACAAAGTTCAAGCCCTACATCAAAATCATGCACCCCATGATCATAGTTACTGATTAAACACACAAATAACAATAGATTTACATTGAAAATGCCCTTTCTGGTGTAAATTTTTCTATTTAACACTGAACAAGGTTTAGTGTTTCACAGCTTTTTTGAAAACAAAAGCTTTCAAGCTTCATGTTTTTCTTAAATTTGCTCAAATTCTCAACTTAAGTATCTGACTATCAAAAGGCAAACCAGAGACAAATAAACACATTTCCATAACAATATGACTAATCTTATAAATCTATCCTGTCTATATATTCATCTCATCATATTTCAGATTCAAACTGCAGCGTTGCAGAAGTTTAATGTTTACAAATAGGGTTAGCCCAATTTTTAATCTTATGTTATTTACTTCATTGGTCCAGCAACTACTTTATAGGCATAAAAATCAGCCTATGACGAAAAATATATTATCTTATATAGAAAAAAACCACGTATGCCCTTGAAAATATATGTATACTAAGCTGCCCATCCCAATGGCTCATTTCTGCAGGGCAGCAGAGCCCGTCTGGCCATATCCGATTCCCAAAGAGAAAACGACAACATGACGAAGATCTTTCCATTTCTCATACTTTTTCAGGCTTCCGTTAAACACAAACCATCAGTGTAGAGCTACACAACACTTTCTAATGCAGAAAACAGTTAAATCTGACAGAACTAACAGAGATTTTTAGCAATACGCAAACATTTCCTCGACTTCTGTGTGGGGGAGGGAAAATAAACTCCAGTTAGCAGCGGGCTAAAGCCGATAGCGGGCTAATCTTCAAAGTCGACGACCGTAACTGCCAGACGTTTTTCACAAAGCAAAAATCGTAATAAAGGTGTAATTAACAAATAAACAAACAAACGTACCTTCTCCGAAATGTGAACTACATCTACAAAATTATCCTTGGTATTCCTTCCCGATGCTTGTTTTTCCCATTTGAGGCCTCCTGCTTCAACAAGCCCCGATGGAAGAACATCCGAGGCGCGCGAGGCTCATGTCTGTTCGCGCTCGCGCTTCGCTCGGGCCAGCGTGCTAAGCTAATAACCGAATACCTCCTCCAAAACGCGATGATTAAAATCTCTCCGGGATCCGATAGACTAGTTACAGAAGGGGTAATAGACTCTCCACTCGTCCCTTTAAAACATCAGCTGGCCTCGGTAACTTTAATTTGACCGTTTTTGCTTGCTTTGAGATGTAAAAATAAAATTCCGCTTCAAGTTAATCCTCTACGTCCGTCTCCTTGCGAACCGTTTCGATCGGCCTTTGACTCGCGCTGACGCTGAACGGACGCGAGGAGCTGATACGCGGACTGTGATAGGCTGACGCGTATGGGCGGTCACTGTTTGTTACCCAGCGCAACGGTGAAGTGAAACTGGTGTCATTGTGGCTCAAGTGAGGTATGCTTCCATGTTGTTTTCTTCGGCGATTTCGAGCCAAAATGGCATTCTCAGTGGCATGTTTTTGCGAGCTCCATTTGCGTGAGAGGAAAATGGAGAACCTAGCAGGACGAGTCCAGAAAAGTAGGCTGAGCAGGATTAGTAGCAATCAAGCGAAAGAAGACGGTGATGATATTTTCACAAAGACAAGTAGTCCCTCCTGTTTAGTTCATACCAACTGAACGTTTTCTGTTTATTCAAGAATATTTTATGGAATGACAAACTGTTCGCCAAAGACCGCACGCAAGCGCTCCAGTATAAATCGATGTTTAACACTGTGTGGATTAGATTTTTGTTAAAACCCGTGTTTTTGTTTATATATTCAAGTGATGTATTTGTATTTTCTCACTTATTTTGCTTTGACGTCACAATGTATATCTGACACCAATTTCTTGAACGAGAGAAACACAATGGTGCCCTCTGCTGTATAGAGCCTACAACTATTTTCGGTGATTGTAAACAAAATTGTAATATGAATATATCAAACAATATCAACTTTTTGGTAAATTATACATGTGAATATTTTATATATGTGCTTTTTAAATCTGAATACAATTTTACTGTCTCTATATATTTATCATTTATTATTTTTTCCCAAACCATCTGCAAAACGCATAAATGTCTCAAATCGACTGCATAAAGACCCACATATGTAAAGTTTTCCCGGATTGTTTCTCTTTCGTTCACATTTAAAATGGAAGATTATTAAAAATGAATAATATTTTGATGAAGAATAATAAGGGACTGACTTCACAAACACGTTTAAGGTCGCCTTCTGATGACCATTCCGGTGCATTATGGGATTTATAGGCAGCGAAAGTGCAGCTTCCGTGCACTTTGTCAACGCAACGATTTTGAGAATGGGACAGCCCTAGAAATGCCGATACCTGGTCTTAATCATAAATAAAAAGTACGGAGACTGACAGTTTTCTGCCTCATCCTGCTCCTTGCCGTGTCACCCCACGCTGAACTACATTTCCCGTCGGCCCTTTCGTTGATCTTCGTCTCACATTGGCTGAGCGTGAGGGTGAAAGTTCAACAGAAAGGGTTTCAGAAGCCTGTAAACATTAGCGTTGACAAATTCGCTGGTAAAAGCTGCTTTAAACTGTCAATAACCGCGTCAGTTAAATAGCCGAAGCGTGTTTTATTTGCGTATGACGTTTTAAATATATCTGGAGCGAAAGACGAACTTCTTCGTCTTAGTGCAGGTATCTTTAGCTGTGTTGGGTAACCACCACCAGCTGAAGCACAATGACAGCTATGTAATAGCAGCTTTTCAGAGAGGTCACATGAAAGGCTGGCATTCATTGTAGCATTAATACTAATTCTAGTATGCATGTAATAAAAACGACGCCATAAAGCAGCGTTTAATATGGCCGCGCTACTTCTACATCTTGGTAGCAAATGTTACGGCAAACGCGTTTGGTCTCTGTCATCTCGCATCATCTGCTTTCAAAACAGAAAACTGTTTGAGAGCAAACGCGCGACTCCAAACGCACGCGGTTTAACACCAGGACACGTTCAGGTGAGTTACCAGCTTTTATTCATTCGTATTTGTAAAATACGTTATATGTGCTCGTATGTGAAAAGCGTCTGCCAAATGCCTAAATGTGAAGTTCAGAGTAGTAACGTCTGTTTGTGCTTGATATAGATGATGTCATTTTGATTTTATTATTGTGTGACGTCAAATGGGGGCATTTTTGAGATTATTTATTATTTCGGTAAAATAAGCATTTCATAATGTAATTTGATAGCTATAAAGTCTGGTCAGAATATCATCAGCCATTATCTGCAAGACCTCAGCTTGACATTGTTCTACAGGGCAGCGCACCTCTGATCCCAAGACTTATTGGACTTCATTTCCAATGTGGCCAAACCTTAGCCACAAAACCTGTGTGGTTGTGGAAACTATTGGGTAAGTGTTGTAGAAGTGTTTGGGGTAACGCTTTAGATTACGGCCCACAATGTACCGCATAATTAAACAAGATTTACAGCGTAAGTAATTGTAAAAATAATGTACCTCTACAGTACATATCTGTAGATAAAGCGGAACAATATGTAAAATTTGGGGAATAAAGGGGTAAGAGTTGGGAAAATTAAAAAAATATTTATGAGGGAACTGCATGCCATATTAACTCAAAATATCAACATTGATTTTGTAAGTTACACATTAAAACTCATTAAAATAACTCATAATAACTCATAATTAAAAGAAATGATTTGTGACCAACAATCCTAAAATCAATCAAATAAAAATTAATCCTAAAGTCAAAAGTCAAATTTACAGTTGACAGACTGCGTGCTTCATTCTTGCTGTCACATAATTTCCCCTTATTTCGTGTTTGCGATAATAATGAAATAAGAACCTCGTACTTAATTAATATCCAAAGTAGCTTATTTATGGGTACATTGCAATTACAAAAATGTAGTGTGTGTTCACGCTAAGACTGATGTACAGCAAACTGCAGGTCATGCATACCATGTAATATTAAAATAGTTACCCCTTAGTTTTAAAATACTTAAAGTATAAAGGTTTTTTTTTAATTTTCTGACTTCTTCCCCAAACTTTGCATATTGTTCCCCTTTACCTACAGATATGTACTGTAGACGTACATTATCGTTACAATTAGTTACACTGTAAATTCTGTTTAACTATGCAGTACGTTGCGGGCCGTAATCTAAAGCGTTACTGTGTTTGGACATTCGCGCAGAGTTTAAAGTCGCCGGGCAATCAAACAGGAAAATTCTAAGTGTTTTACACAGTGTTGCAGTGATTATTATAAATGATTTATCCGTGCACACCATTCTTTTAAAAAATAATTTGCACTTGTAATCTTTAATCAAAAACGTTAAGTTCCTCTCCCCCTCTCAACAACAACTGTTCCCCATATGACGTCAGCAACAAAAAAGAGGTAGGACTGTACTGACTGTCCAATTGCCAGGCATTTTTAGCTCTCCCCTCCAGGCCCAACTTACAACAAACCAATCAAAAAGGGAAGGGCAATGTAAAGCCCCGCCCAACATTTTTTCTAATTTCAGAAGCCGTTTCACTCGGATACACATCACGATACGGAAAAGAAGTCAATCGCAACTTCCGTTTCATGGTGACTTTAAAGTCCCCGTGAACCGAAAGCTGCGATCGTTTTAACTTCCGTATTCTGACACATTTCCAAGTGAAAAGGAATTTAAAAGGAGAAAATTAGTGGGCGTGGCTTGCGTTTTTCACTGTGAATTTATTGGATGTGTGAAAACAGCTGTTGCATTGATTTCGAAATGAAACTGGCAGCAGACTGACAGTTGAAGGGGAGGAGTTAACGGATGCTCCGCCCAAGCCGTATAATTTACGTCATTTGAGATGGATAGTCATTTCAGTGCGGAAGTGCATTTTCAGATTTTAACTGAAGATTATGAGGGTACATGAATTTTAAAAAGAAAATGACCCACATTGATAAGCTATTTACAATAAACGCTGCACTATTTCATGAAAAAATAAGAATTGTCATTTTTAATTTCACTGGGACTTTAAGTATTTTCAAATGTTTACTGAGTTGTACATCTCAGTGCTAGTTGTAGTTTAGTCATTGCACATTGTTACAAATGTGTTTTCACATCCGTCAGGTGCGACATGTTATTTCAGCACATCCAACAGAAAACATGAAAGGAAAGATGGAGGAAAAGGCAAAACTCCAGAGGAGGATGAAGGTATTTTCTGGATTTTAATTCCTGACAGGACCATGACACAAAGAGCTTTATTTCACAATAAAAACTGGAAATTGTATTGCCTGCTTACCAAATAAATAGATATAACTTATTTTGTTGTTAAATGAAAGTTGCAGAGTGATTTGAGACTTCTGTAACAAGCACACTTATGGAAATTGGTCACTTGGGACAATAGTCAAAGACACGTTTTTTCAGAGCGCCTTGTAACAGATTAAACCCCCATCAGAATATTTATACTTAAACATAAGTGTCTTTCTTTTCTAGAGGAGAAGAAGAGACGTGAGCAGGAGGATCAGATGTACAGGGAAAGACTACGCACGCTGTTTATCATCGCGGTCATCATGAGCTTACTCAACTCCATCAACACCAGTGGCGGGAATATATCCTGGAATGATTTCGTCAACGAAATGCTGGCCAAAGGGGAGGTGTCGCGGGTACAGGTGGTGCCAGAAAGCGACATTGTTGAGATCTACCTTCACCCTGGGGCGGTCATCTTTGGCAGGCCGGTGTGTCACGTCATTTAAGATCAGTGTCAAACCTGATTTAGACAATTGGTATTATGTGGCTGCCAATTTAAACCGCATTGATATCCTCTTGTCTGTTACAGAGACTTGCCCTGATGTACCGAATGCAGGTGGCCAATATTGACAAGTTTGAGGAGAAGCTTCGAGCGGCGGAGGAAGAATTAAACATAGAGAGCAGAGACAGAATACCAGTCACCTATAAGCGCACAGGCTTTTTTGGGAAGTGAGTAATTCTCAGACCGACCCAGCAGGACGTGATTAATTCCAAATTACTTGTTCAACTCTTTTCACTGTACAATGAATAGTGCCTTAAAAACCTGTAATATTACAGTGCCCTGTATGCACTTGGCATGGCTGCCATTGGGGTCGCAATCCTCTGGTACATCTTCCGACTGGCAGGAATGGGCGGCAGAGATGGCGGCTTTAGTGCATTCGTAAGATTTCCACTAACCCTTCTTTATTGTAAAGATGGTTTTCTGGTGCCAATTCATCTCCCTGTACCATCAGAATCAGCTGAAAATGGCTAAATTCACTATTGTCGACGGAAAGTCTGGGAAGGGTGTGAGCTTCAAAGATGTTGCGGGAATGCACGAGGCCAAGATGGAAGTCAAGGAGTTTGTGGACTACTTGAAGGTCTGTTTTTTGGTTTTACAATCGCTCATCTGTCATTCTAAGTATTGAATCTGTTTTCTGTTTGAAGAATCCAGACAGATACCTTCATCTCGGGGCGAAGGTACCCAAAGGCTCTCTACTCCTGGGACCCCCTGGCTGCGGAAAGACTTTGTTGGCTAAAGCTGTGGCAACCGAGGCTCAGGTCCCGTTCCTTGCTATGGCAGGTTCAGAGTTTGTTGAGGTGATTGGAGGTAAATGAGACGGCGGAATATGTTGATTCATTGTAATGGGATAGTCAGTTCTTCATATTTAATCCTGAGATGTATTTGCTCAGGTCTTGGTGCGGCAAGAGTGAGAAGTCTGTTTAAAGAAGCCCGTGCCCGAGCACCGTGCATCGTGTACATCGATGAGATCGATGCCGTGGGGAAGAAACGGTCCACCAACATGTCTGGCTTCTCCAACACGGAAGAAGAGCAAACCCTTAACCAGTTACTAGTAGAGATGGATGGTGAGAATCTAGACTAGTCTGATAAATACATAGCCTTCAAACGGAGACTGATGTGTATGTTTTTCAGGGATGGGAACCACAGATCATGTGATTGTCCTGGCTTCCACCAACCGGGCGGATATTTTAGACAATGCTCTCATGAGACCGGGCAGACTTGATAGACACATATTTATAGACCTGCCGACGCTTCAGGTAGTGTGGGCGTATAAATAATTACGTCACATCTCACGTGTGATAGATGGCACGGTTGAGGCAATAGTAACACACGAGGAATCTGTTTTGATTGTCTTGTAGGAGAGAAAAGAAATCTTTGAGCAACATCTGAAGATCCTGAAGCTTACTCAACCGGCGGACTTCTACTCTTTGAGACTGGCTGAGCTGACACCGGGCTTTAGTGGTGAGTGATGGTTTTGATGTTTCGAGGTTGCATATTCCTTTCATTTTTCACATTATATAAGACAATGCTTGCGTGATAAACAACACTTACTCACTTACTTAATCACAATTTAGAAAAAATAGTAAGCTCATTACAACTGGAATAACACAAAGGGAACTATGAGAATTATCTTGCAACAAAAATCTGCAACAACAACAACAAAAAAGTTTGTTATATTTTAGTGTCGTCATTGTAGTCGCCTTTTGCCTAGAATTTGCAGAAATGTTCTCTTGTCATTTTATTAAGTAGCTTCTTGAGATGCTTTTTAAACCATCACTTTGCAAGATTTAAAGCAGCCGTGCAACGGTGTTTCATGCATTCTGAGTTATTTACGATGTTAAACGTGTTGTCATCTCATGCTTGACATGGTCAACTCGTCACAAAACGAGTTGGACGTATGGCGCAGTATTTCTGTGCTCGATACACTCCCCCAGCGTTCGTACAAGGTTTTTTCAAGCATGAAAATCTGTTTCGTAACAACTTTTCTTAGTCCCTTATTGGACAATTCACCCGGAAAAGCACGCGCACGCTTCAACCAAGGACAGCGGGAGGAGGAGCATGCGCACAAGTCACTTTCACTTGCGTGCAGGAGAGAGTGAGAGAATTACGTTCGCGAAGTTCAGCTGTATTTGTTTGTTCACTGCATTTGGGTGATGAATGTTATATAAACGCTGGATATAACGCTGGATTTGGAGATCACTTGAATCTGATAGATGGAAAGGCGGTCCCAGCGATAAAAGATGCGGGACATGAACCGCATGCGGTAAGTGAAACTGATGTTCCTCCCGCACGCGTCGTATGTTTTCGGAAATAATCGTACGGCTGTATCTGTCTTTTATAAATGTGATCAAACTAAAGACAGATGTTTGAGGGTGCGATACTGTTCTGTATGTACTCAAGATTAACATGAGATATGCAGAAACTGTCTGAGATACGGCCGCTTTAAACGGTCTAGACTAGAAGCACTTGCGGTTTTAGTTTTTCAGGTTTTTTAAGTCTTACATATATAATTATATCTTAAAGATATCCATTTAACATTTTGATTTAGTAATAAATGTTCTTTTGGTTGTAGGTTGTACCAGCGTTGTTTATGTGTCTGAAGTGGTCTGTACACCTTAAGATCAAAAGTTTTGTTTACTCAAGTATTTTAAAACTTTTGACTGCTATTGTACTGTACCAGTCCAGAACTTTAAACAGTACCATCACCAATTGCAGATTTTAGTACCTGGTGACAAAGAAAATGTGCCGAGAAAGTTTCAAGACAAAACAATGTTTTCAGATCAAACATTTTGCATTATAATAATTAAATTAATACAAAGATGGTTAAAGTCCCCGTTGCGATCATTTTTACTTCCGTAATTCTGACACCGTGTCTACACCGGATGCGACAAGAGACAATAGAACGAATTAGAACCCATTATAATTAAAAAATTTGTCCACACTGGACGTGGCACGACAATCCCATTTGAACAAGCCATGTGTCGCGCCGTGCCGCGTCCGCTGTAGACACGGTGTAACGCATTTCGGAGTGCAACGGAATATCAACTGAGAAAAACAGTGGGCGGGGCTTGTGTTTTTCATTGCGATCTGATTGGATGTATAAAAACAGGCTTGGCCATTTTAAGTGAAACTAGCAGCAGACTGACAGTTGAAGGGGAGGAGTTAACGGCTATGCCCTGCCCAAGCCGTCTAACTGACGTCATCTGAGATGGATAGCCACTATAGGACGGAAGTGCATATTCAGATTTTGATTAAAGATTAGGAAGATGCATTGATTTCAAAAAGTGAATGGCCCACACTGACAAGCTGTTTATAACAAACACTGCAATATTCCATGAAATAATAGGAATTGTTCTTTTATAATTTCGCCAGGACTTTAATAAAGTTAAAACCTAATCAAAACTTGACGTGCTTTAGCCTGTATGGAGTTGACTCTTCTGTGTAGAGTTAGATTAAAGCTCTAATGTCTGTTCTTCTAGATGGAGCGTTTGCGGTGAAAGAGTTTACAAGTTTGCGCTGTTCGTATTACAGGGGCTGATATTGCCAACATCTGCAACGAAGCCGCCCTCCATGCAGCCAGAGAGGGACACAAGTCTATCCACACCTTCAACTTTGAATATGCTGTGGAGAGAGTCATCGCTGGTACACAGCCGTCAAATCATTCCAGTCTAAAATAAAGCCAACGAGAGGCCTTCACAAGGTTCATTGTGTTGTGTATGTGTGATGTGTAGGCAGTGTGAAGAAGAGTAAAATCTTATCGAAAGAGGAGCAGAGAGTGGTGGCTTTCCATGAGTCCGGTCATGCTTTAGTGGGCTGGTTACTGGAACACACCGAAGCTGTTATGAAGGTAAGACCTGGACTCTTTACACTTCATAGCAAGTGCTTTTCTGTCAAGTATCTGAGTCTACGGGCTTCTGCTTCCGTCAGGTTTCAATCGCTCCCAGGACGAACGCTGCTCTGGGCTTCGCTCAGATTCTGCCGAGAGACCAGTATCTGTTCACCAGAGAGCAGCTGTTTGAGAGGATGTGCATGGCGTTGGGTGGACGAGCCTCAGAAGCTATTACGTTTAATAAAGTCACCACAGGTATGACACCAGGACGCGAGCAAAGTAGAGTTTATGTTGCATCTGACTGATTTTATTTGACCTCTTTGACTATTATAAGCTCCCTAGCGCCGTTGTTTAGACACGGGTGTAGTTTTTTGTCCTGGCTACTGGCTTGTCCGTGCTCATATTTCTTTGTGCTGTATTAGATTTAAGATGATACCTTTTCAGCACGAGGATGTATGTGGCACTCCAAACAGGAATGACAACTGCTGCTGTGTAAGAAGTTATCAGCGATATTTGCTGGCCCATGACCCAATGTTACACACTTAGAGCTGTCTTGATAAATATTTGTAGCTAGCACCCGCCCATTAACTGCTCATACATCTCTAAAACTCATCTTAGGTGCTCAGGATGACCTGCGGAAGGTGACGCGGGTCGCGTACTCCATGGTGAAGCAGTATGGCATGACACCCAGCATAGGTCATGTGTCCTTCCCTGACTCTGAGGATCAGGGGGCTATCGGACGTAGACCCTTTAGCCAAGGCCTCCAACAGCAGATGGACCATGTGAGTCCAAGAACTTTTCCACCTGCTTCTCATCTGTCTGTGTGCCTGTAAATGTGCTTGCTCATAGGAAAACATGGTTTACTGTCTATAGTGTGTGAAAGTCAATAGGATTACTGTGGTTTTACAGGCGCAATGCAGGGCGGAGTTATGTTTTGTAATCACTTTTCTCATTCTCTCTCTGACAGGAAGCTAAGCTGCTAATAGCAAAGGCCTACAGGCACACAGAGAAAACACTCTTGGACAACAGAGACAAACTCATTTTGGTTGGTTCCATCCATCACACAGTTATTGCATCATTTTCATAATCCGATCTCACATTATTTTATTACTCGTCTCACTGGCCGGGGTGGTCACACAAGATGCAACAGGCTGTAATGTCACATTGTTGGCTTTTTCTTGATCTTAATACATTTAGGCCTGGTTTCACAGACAAGGCTTAAGGCTAGTCCCAGACTTAAATGAATGTTTGAGCTGTGTCAACTGAAAATAACATATCGTAACATATGTCCGTGCCATTGTTTTGTCTAAAGATGCGCATGGGTGATGTTTCCTTCTAAAGCATTTTTATAAAAGTGACTCAAATATCCTAATCCATCTAAGGCATAGTCCTGGTTTAAGATAAGCCTTGTCTGTGAAACCGGGCCAATATATACCATTTAATCCAGTTTCCCACAAACTATATAGCTCATTAAAGCATGTGTTTCTTTCCTTTTTTATTGATGCAAAACGCATCACTTTCTTTAGTGTTAGCTTTTCTGCCGAGGAAATCAACCAGTCAAGTGTGCGTCTTCTGTCGGTCAGACTGTTTTTTGCTGGGCAAATTCACAGGTCAAAATTCACCAAAAGGGAAAATATTGTTACGTTTGAATTCATATGAATGAAAGTGAACGAAACACAAAATTTAGTGTGACTGCGACTAAATCTGCTCGCTTGATGCGTCTGTGATTTTGTAGGCCTTTAATGTAAAACTGTTCTGGTTGATGGTGTTTTCAGCTGGCTAATACCCTGCTGGAGAGGGAGGTGGTGAACTACGATGACATTGAAGCTTTACTGGGACCTCCTCCATTTGGACCCAAGAAGATGATCGCTCCTCAGAGCTGGGTGGAGGCTGAACGAGACAAGCAGGACACTGGTGAAGATGAGCCGCGTGGACCCAAGAGACCCCTGCGCAGGAAGGATGATGATGATGATGATGATGATGTCGTCGTCAACCTGAACCCAGCGTGAGGCTTGCGAACATTATGATCACTGATCTTTTGTGGTCACACATAGAAGTCCAGAAGTGGATCGCTTACCTTTGATTACCAAAAAGGTTCTATTAAGGGAAAATGCTTAAGGTTTGATTTGTAGTTGGCTTTGATGGTCCAGTTGGACTATTGAAAATAGTAACATATGTACATAGCTTATCTTCCAGGCGGTTCGTTTTGACCAGTAGTTATATCTGTATTTAAATCAATGCAATCCAGACCTGTTTTTAGTTGTGACAGACAGAGGTATTGGTCAGTGAACATGGAATAAATGATTACATTTGTGATCAATGCCCAATTTCTTTTTTATTTAGCCGCACCGGACCCTACACCTTACGATTACACTACCGGTCAAAGGTTTAGGCTCACTCTTTATTCATATTTTTCCACAGTTTTGAATTATATTAAACCCATCAAAACCATGAAACAACACAAATGTAGCTGTGGGAATTATGTTGTGACTAGAAGCATCCAAAATAAATGTTATAACTCTTTTATATTTTAGCATCTTTAAAGTAACCACCCTTTGACTAGAATCGTACACTTCACATTTTATCATCCGGCTTCTTGAGGTATCAACCTGGGAAGGGTTTTATACTGAAGGAATTTCCATCCACGCTGGACTCTTAATGACTGCTTTTTATTTATTATTTGGTCCAAATAAACCATTTCAAACAGAGTTTTTAATCAAACTTAGGTTTTCTAATAAAGTAAATGAATATGTTGGCACATTTATATTTTCGTCTGTCTACGAAAGTGATTTCAAACATTGAAACGCACACCTTCAGATCAATAGATTTTTAGGTCATGAGACACAATTTTTTCAAGTGATCCTAAACATTTGACCGGTAGTATGAATTATGGTTAAGTTAGCTTATTTAAAGAAAGTTTAGTATATATAGAAAAATATAGTGACAATGTATTTTTCTGTATGTGTATTAAGGCAGTCAAGAAATGTGTATGATACTGAGTCCAGGGTGTTATGTAGTTTCTGGAGTGATCTGTGTGTTTGTAGTAATAGTACTTTTAAGTTTAATAATAGCAGGTTGAATTTGACCAAAACAGCCACTGAAAGCTCATTGTATGCGGTTCAGCTTATATCTTTACTATGAACACAGACGGTAACGAATAACAGAGCCATCGACATTTCATTCTTTTATTTGCAACTATAAAGACAGCATTTCACAATTTATAAGAAATAAATAAAAACGGTGTGTAGTTCAATATTAAGAAACACCTATTAAGAACAAAAAAAAGGAATTATGATAGTATTAATGAAAAGAATCTGTTCTTGAATTCCTGAGGGAGGGGGAAGCAAAAATATTTACAATTAAAGAATCGTTCATCACCAAACTGCTATTGTGCTGCATATGAAAATTATTAGTATTATGAAAATTATTAGTATTATGAAAAAGGCTTGTTTTTGTGGTTAAATTGCAAGCAAGCAAACAACAGTATTAAATACAATATATTACAAACGCAGTAAAGTAGTCACGTAGAAAAACGGGTGTAATACAAGTTTACAAAGATTAATTTTGCCACTCACAAAAGTACAAAATTGTACCTTTTCCAAAAAGGTACAAAATTTAGGTTTGTATCTGTAAATGTAGAAAAAGGAAACCACCCCAGTTTTGTACTTTTTTTACAATGTTCAATCGAACAATTCAACAAAAGAAAAACAATGTCTCAATATTTCACTTATCCAAGTGCATATGACTCCATAAAACATCATGACAGATGAGCGAACTCCAATATGTGTGAGCCATACAAGAGTTTAGCATACACACTAAACGTGTCATTCTGTGCAAGTCTTTAACCCGCCTAGAAATAAAAATGGGAGAAATCTAGTTTTATGGGTTTGAAACTAAATAAGGGTGACATGATGACATTTTTGGCAAAACTACTTTAAAAACAAACATTCAACAAGTGTCAAAAGCAACATTGCAAAGCCCTACATGCTCAGCAAGCCTCAATGTCGGTCTTCATCTAAACTAATCCCTCAAGAACATGACACGCTTTAGAAACAAGCCTTCTGTCTTTCCGTGTCTAATCTGGATGTGTTTCCACACGGGTCCTCTCTCCAGTTGGTGCTGTTCAATATGGATCACATCATCGTGTTGAAATAACTCACAGATCCACGAAGCAACGGAAAGAGAAAGAGACTGTGCGAAGTTTCTCTGGTGAACAAAAACATCATACACCATCAGCACCTCCTCAAGCAGACGAAGAGAGTTCACGTGAAGGTTTGTAGGGCGTGATAAGATCTGAATGTGTTGAATGGCGCCGGTCTTTAACGTGGGTCATACATGTTAGCCAGTTTTTTAAAGCGTGGTCCCCAGTCATTGAGATAATCGTAGTCCTGATCGCCGTCTGAACTCATGGAGGCGATAGAGCTCAAACTGCCTGCCACGGACCCATCACCCTCAAAGTCGTAGATCAGAGCCGTGTCGTAGGGCGGGACGTTCGGGTCGGCATCTGCGGCGTCAAGACCCTGTCAAGGTGAAAAATCAATACAGAAGCATTAGATTTTTTTGATGCTTTCCAAAAAATAAGTATACCCCAAGTTCATTTAATCAAGTGTACCTAAGCGAAGGTCAAGTATATTTGAAGTATACTTAAGTATAAACCTACTTATTTGAAGAGTTTGGTTCCAAAATGAGTTTTTATTATGTTATCATGATTTTAATTTTTTTTTTTAAATGAGTTATCTCATTTTGGAACCAAACTCTTCATTTAGTCTATCAGTAGTAAACTTAAGAGTACACCTTTCTTTTCCAAATATATTATTTTTAAAAGAAAAAAAAGTTTAAAAGAAGTATGCTAATAACTCGAATAAACTTTGGGTGCATAAAATATAATTAAACGGTTTCGTCTCCCTATTGGGTACTTAATTTAAATTTTTTATACACAAAAACTCACTGTAAGTTTAAAAACAAGACTTAACATGCTTCTTAAATAAATGTATCTTGATTGAATATTTTTTAGATATTTGTACGGAAAAACAAGGCACAACAACCGAGTAAGAAATGCATTTTTTTACACTCTTTCTCTTATTAAATGAATGTTTATTTGAAAAAAAAATGGACCACTAAGGCGAACACTGTGCGATCTCACTTACAACATTAATAAAATCCTCGATGTCCGTCGGTTCTCCCGCGAGTTTGCGGGGATATGTGGGAGAGGGGAGGTTATGTGGAGCATCTTTCCTCAGAGGTTGTTTTCCTCTCGGCAAGCTGCGGTTTTGAGGGAAAAATCCGACGGGTGGAGGAATCCCGTCACTCGGGTTCCTCAGAAAGTCAATGTTAAATGCATCCTAGGGGACAAAAACAACTTAAGGAATAACTTCACAACTTTTGTTGGATCGCAATAAGAAGGGCGAAGTTTGGAAATAGTCTTAAAATTGAATTGAATTAAATTTGACCTAAAAATAGAGATGCGCCGATTATTCAGAGTGATATCTGCCGAAACCAATTCCGAAAATTAAATGAACTTTCTGTTATGAAATCATATAATGACTATTAGTATTGAACATTAAACTGGTGATGTTTCCTAACATTTTCTATACGCAGAGCACCAATTCATTGCATTTTCCTGTTCTGTTTTGATTGACAGGATATACGTCGGCTGTTTTTAAACTATGAGAGGATAGTTCGAAAAATGGCTTTTATCTGCCGATATACGGGGTGCATCTCTATTTAAAAATATATTTGTGCGATCTGTCTTTAAAGGGATACGTCACCCAAAAATGAAAATTCTGTTATCATTTACTCACCCTCAAGGTGTTCCAAATCTGTATACATTTCTCATAAGATACTGTATTTGGAAGAATGTTAGCAATTTTCATTTCTGGGACATCATTGACTACCATAGCAGGAACAATTACAATGGCAGTCAAAAGTGCCACAGAACTGTTTGCTTTCCTAAATTCTTCAAAATATCTCATTTTTTGCTCAACAGTACAAAAACTATACAATATTGATTTTCTACTATGGTAGTGAATGATGTCCCAGAACTGCAAATTGTTCCAATTCTTCCAAACGTCTTTCTCCGTGTTCAACAGAACAAATAAATGTATACAGGTTTGGAACAACTCGAGGGCGAGTAAACAATGGCAGACGTTTCATGTTTGGGTGAACTGTCCCTTTAAAAGGAATGCTACTTGATTTAATGATATCTAATGCAACGAAGTGCGGCTGAAGGGTGATGGCTGTCACCTCATCCTCTTCTCCACCTCCCTGCTCATCGTAATGAAAGACGTTGTCTCTGATGTCCTCATCAGACGCCCCGACCAGCAGCCCACCGTCTCTCTTCACGTTCTGTCTCCTGCAGCCCCTCACGGCCACCGCCAGGACAAGCAGCACTGACCACACCACACAGAGTACTGTCAGCCAACTACAGTACATATCTGACGCATGATGCTTGTACAATCTGAAGATCCTGAGATCCTCCCAAATGTATTTACTTACACAACAGAAGAGCGACGCTGCCCATAATGAGCATCAGAGCAATGAAGCTTATGCCCATTCTGGTGCCAAACATGGCTGCTGTGAAGCTCTTGCAGTCTCCGAAACTATCGCAGGGACACACAGTGACATTAACCAGAGAGGATGAGGACAGCGGAGGAGAACCAGAGTCTGACACGACCACAGGAACGGAGAATTCGCCGCTCTCGATGTCGATCAGTGGCTGAAGAACAGCGTGCGTCTCTGGAAATAAACACACAAGGATGAATTGACATATAAATAAACACAACATCGCGCATTTGTTTGCGTTTAAATGAAATGCGCACAATGTGCATCTTATGTTTTACCATTCAGAGTTATTATGGTCCAGTTGACGGCCACGCTTTGGTCCACTATGTAAAAAGTGAAGGGGTCGGATTGAGGCGACATGTCCTGATCCACAGCGCTGAGCAGGAGACCCAGTTTATCTCGGTCTCGATCACTGCACACCGTCCCGCTGGAGGGGATCAGGACGGGTGCGTAATCGTTGGTTTCCCAAAGAGTGACCTCCAGCGTGGCTGTCGTGAACACCCCATCAGCATCTGTGAGGAAACATCATCATCATTATTATTAGTAGTATTATTATTATTATTACAGTAGAGTGCGGTCTTCAGGTTTCTCAGGTCTGACGTTCTCACCCTGATCTATGACCTTTACGACGGCCGAGTAGATGTTGTTCTTGACATGTGGGGAGCGGATGTTGAAGGTTCTCCTGACGGAGATCTGTCCAGTAGCGTGGTCGATAAAAAGCCAGTTCTCGGGATCCTCAATGATTTCATACCTGAGAGAAAATACGGAGTCCGTCTCATAAGAATGCTGTTGTTTTATATCAAATGACATCTGATCAGATGTTGAGATTTTAGGTTTGAAAATAAAAAAAGGAATACTTTTATGTACTTCTCGGTACTCAGAAGCTACTACCGTTACAGTTACAGTACACTCTTAAAAAAAAGGGCCTTAAAAGGTTGTTCACAGCGACGCCATAGAAGAAGCATTCAGCCGAAGCTTCTTGAAGAATCATCTCTTTCTTACCTTTTTTATCATCTGAAGAACGTTTTTTCGCCACGAAGAACCTTTTGTGAGACAGAAAGCTTCTTCAGATGTTAAAGGTTCTTTATGGAGCCTTTTGAGGTATACTTGTGTATACTTAAAAGTACACTTTTATGAACTAAAAAGAGAGTCAATTCAGTCGCAAGTAGTACTGAAATAGTATACTTACAAGTATACCGGTACTAATAATTATAATAAACTATATTAAGCTATATAAAAATATACTTGACATTTGCCCAAGTATACCTATGAAATATATTTGTAAAAGTATATTTCTGTAAGGGAATTTGACATGTTTTTTATTTTTAATTCAATAAAAAAATAAAAATGTTACAGTAAAGATCCTAAAATGACTTCGTAGGAGGAGTAAATGTACTGGTTCATGTATTCTCAGTAAGATTCATCTAAACATGTTGCAAACACAGATTATTTTCTGAACTGGACACTCAAGTGTTTCTTCAATGGTCAAACAAACAATTTGACATGAAACAAGGGTTTGAAAGATCCCAGCATGCATTGCGACATGTTCGAGTAGATGGTGAATATTAAAAAGTATTCGTGTTTTTGGGGCAGTTTCCCAGACAGGGTTTAAGGCTAGTCCCAGACTAACTTAAACGTTAGAAGTTTCTTGATCGAAAACAACTTGCAATGGCATATCTTAAAATATATCTGTGTGATTGTTTTGTCTCAAGATGCAAACCAGTAATGTTTTTTGGTAAATTATGTTTTTAAAAATGACTTAAATATCCTAATTTAACTAAGGCCTAGTCCTGGCTTAACCTTCTCCCTGTCCGGGAAACCGCCCCTTAGTGTTTGGCTTTATTGATGCTGTTGATTGAGATTTCATGGTTTGAGATTCACCCTCACGTGATTCAAAACATGTCTCTGACTCTTTCTTCTGTGGAGCACAAAAGAAGACATTTAGAGATTTTTTTTGTCATTTTGTGTCCACATAATGGAAGCCAATGGGGGTCAGTGTTGTTCGGTTACCGACGTTCTTCAAAATATCTTCTTTTGTGTTCTACAGAAAAAATAAAGTCATACAGGTTTAAAATCACACAAGGTTTTACGAAGCCGGTCTCACCGTAGCTTGGCGTTATCCGGATCATGTGCGATGTCTGAGACGAGGACGGTGCTGGGAACGGCAGACTCGGCGACAGACACTTTAATGGGGTTTTTATAGAAGACGGGGGCTTCGTTTTCATTCACCACAGTGACTGTGACTGTGGCGCTTTGTACTCGCTCATACGGACCTTTGACATTCACTGCGTTTTCAGCTGTGACAGTGAGCCGATGCTCCACCTGAGACTCAAAGTCCAGCGGCTGAAAGACAACACGGAGGATTTACTGCGATGCTGAGAGCGAAAGGCGGAAACCAAAACGAAGGCGGCAGTAATCTCACCTTAACCACAGAAATGATGCCCTGGTTGGTCACGGGGTCTGTGCGGACACTGAAGTGTCCTGCGGGATCTCCGCTTGAGATTTTGTAAATCATTTTCCAGTTTACTCCACCTCTCTGGTCTTTATCCGTCGCATTGATCCTGCCCACCTCCGCGATGTGCTTGTTCTCCAGCGCGTACATTTTATACTGCCGTCACAAAACCGTAACATGAACTTCAAAGAACATCACAGCGCACATGTTTTTGCAATCGGCCTCGGCTGCTACATACCTGGTCAGGCTGGAATTTCGGAGCGTGGTTGTTAATGTCAGAAATAGTAATGATGGCGCGGCCGATGGAGGTGAGACCCATTCCAGACATGTCAGCCACCTGCAGAGTCAACTTAATAGACTGCACCACCTGAGAACACAGCACACATCACTTGAGGTCACGGGGTCACGTTGCAGCTTGTTACCGTTCGTCTCGGTTTCGGCAGTCGGATCAACATTTCTGTATAAACTCACGTCTCGGTCTAGCCCCACGTCTCGTATGTAGATGACTCCTGTTTTGTTGTTGATGCCAAACATGGTCTTGTTGATGCTGTTGGGTGGGACGGTCTCCTGGCCAATGACGGAGTAACTCAGAGCTGCGTTATCCGTCGTAGGATCATCAGCATCTACTGCTGACACCTGCATGACTGAAGTACCTGCGCAGGAAAAAAACAACAACAACAAGGTGATGTCATTTCCTGTCGTGTAAACAGACTGCCTCACTTAAAGGCAAAGTTTAAGCAAACAGTTTCCAAAACGTATGCTGTCAGCTATTAATGACTTCTTTTATTTACAATAATAAAGTATACTTTCGGTCTGCTTTTTGAGTGCTATAGACCACTTCAGAAACCGCTGGTCCAGAACAATAAACAAAAAAATAAATATAAATAAAACCGGAAGTGCTGCTGGACCAGTGATGTGAAGTGGTCTATGTTTTATGTATAGCCTACTTCTAAGATAGTTGTACACTAGTTGTGTAGTCAAAGTTGACTACTGTTCATTTAATGAATACTAAAAAGTATACTTTCATATACGTACTAAAAATGAGCCAATTTAATCCCAAGCAGGATCGAAATAGTACACTTGAAGGTATATTAATATTACATACCTAAAATATACTTAACCCGTTCTTAAGTATACTTAATAAAATAAACTAATAATATACATTTTTTTTAAAAGAAGTGAAAAATCACTACTTATGTCACAAACAAATGTTTTTGTGTATTTAGGAACAAAAACAAATTTAAGAACTAAAACTGAAGCTGATTCTTCAATCAAATCAAATCTCCAGGGGTCTCATTTAGAACCGTTGCGTGTGCACAAAGCAGGCCCTGAAAGAGGCGTACGCCACTTCCCACGCAAAAGATGGGATTTATTCAAAAAAAACTTGACGGGACATTCTGGAGACGAGGGGTGACACAAATGGTGAGAAACTAAGATTGATAAAAACGATTATAAGCATTAATGCCTCACACACATTTAATTTGACCACATATCCGTTAAAGATCCACATTAGCACGAAGATTAAATCTGCAGAGTTATTTGCGCATGTATTGAGCGATTGTTTAATGCACCTTCTTGTAAAATCCAACTCAAATCTTAAATCAAAATTCAATCTAAATATTTAATCAGCGCTGTCTCTCCATCACACTTTGAGCGCATGAGGAGATGAGACAGCTTCAAATATGATAACTGCAGAACACAGTGTAAATACTGTAAATACTAAATCTATTTTCCTTAAATACTGTACATAATCATCAAATGTCAAAGTCTGAAAATTCAGCCAAACAATCGTTTCTCTTTCTCGTTATCAGTCCTAACTGTGTTCATAACAAAACCGGAATGAAGAAACGTTCGTCTTTTACAATCATGTCTACAAATCTCTACGTAATAAACTCCTCTAGTGGATGATGCCCATATTGTTATACACATATCTTATATCTTACCTGGAACAGAGAATTCTGGGATTGTGCCGATGAACTCATTCTGTGTAAATACAGGTCTGTTGTCATTCTGATCTAGAACATAAATCTCAATGGTGGTGGGACTCTCCAATCTCTCTCCACTGGGAGAAAGTGCAAAGGCTTTGAGCTGAGGACGTATACAGTATAGAAACGTAGGTTATTCAGAACGCAAAAATCCTTCAAAGGTTCATTGAACTCATTCGAGATCGTACAATATTACAAAACAAGTGTGCTTGTGCTATCCTTAGATAAATCATCTTATTAGTTTGATATTTTGGTTTCTGATTCATTTGCTTTTATTCAATAACATACAGCAGTAGTTCTCAAACTGGGGGCCGTGGCCCGAAGATGGATCCGCGGGCCACAGATTTTGTGGCATTTTATGAAATAGAGAAATTTATCATAGATTTTATGCAATCAAACATAAAAAAAATAAGACCACCAACCAAAGGAATTGATGTTCCAGCACTGTATAACTGAATATGTTTTTGGTTTAATTAAAATTCTAAGTTTAAGATTATAAGTCTTTATTTGGGGGGCCGCAAAGCAATGCATTCTACACAAAGGGGGCCTTACAACAAAAAGGTTTGAGAACCACTGACATACAGTGTTAGTGTCCAGTGGCTTTGTTTGAAACATGTATATATTGAAAACAGATGCACGTCCGTTTAACGTTTACCTTAAAGCTCCTGTGTTTTTCTCTGTCCAGTGGCATTTGACTTTTGATCCATCCCGTTTTATCGTCAATTTCAAAGAGGCCTTTGGGGTCCTGATCCACCCCGGGACCCTCCAGCATGTATATCACCTCCCCGGTGAAAATCTTGTCAGATTTGATCTGTAAAAGTGCAGGTGGAACGTGTTCAAGACACATGGTAAACAGCTTTTCTCTTTCAGAGGACTGTATTTCGTGCTTTACCAGATAATATTTAGCATGCGTGTGTTCAAACACATATGCCGTGAGTGTTTTATACTTTACTGCCGAGGTCCACATGTTCAGTAAAGTCTACAGGACAGAATGTTTTATTCTAAAAATATTGCTTGTCCATGGTATCCACTGAAGTCCGTCTATAGGTCTAAACACATTTTCGGAGTACTTGATATATGAATATGATATCTTTTACAGTGACCTGATGGCTGTTTGTGTACCTGCACCAGATCTTCAGGAACCTGTTTGCTGTTTTCCAAAACTCTGATGGGTGGAATGATCCAATCTCTCTTCACTCGGACCTGTGTACCTGCGCTCCTGTGTAGCCATGGATACAGCGCCGCTGGGTTTAGATCTCTCTGCTTTACCTGTTTACTACCGCACACCTGCAATAAAACCCAAGTGATCTTCAGTTACACACACACATGATCTACAGCAGCACCTCAGCTTTCTATTTTCAACACATTATACAAATAGGCAAGGTTAGTTTACTTATGTAACACATTTCATACACAAAGGTAATTAAAAGTGCTGCTTGACATGGAAATGATTTAAAACTCACTTTGCAGTAAGGTTATATTTGTTAGTTCACATAAACTAACAATAAACAATACTTTTACAGCATTTAAAGTCCCAGTGAAATAAAAATGACAGTGCCTATTTTTTCACGAAATATTGCAGCGTTTATTGTAAATAGTTGATCAATGTGGATCATTCTCTTTTTAAATCTGAAAATGCACTTCCGCCCTTAAGGGACTATCTATCTCAAATGACGTCAGTTAGACGGCTTGGGCGGAGCATCCGTTGACTCCTCCCCTTCAACCTCCCCATTTCAAAATGCAACGGCTGTTTTTATACAGCCAATCAAATCGCCGTGAAAAAACAAGACACGCCCACTATTTTTTCTCATTCGAAATTCTGTTTTCTGCGTCAGAATACGGAAGTAAAAACGATCGCAACTTCCGGTTCACGAGGACTTTAATCATCTTTTGTCATTGTTCATTTTAACATTTACAAAATACATTTTAAAAACCAAAAGTTGTAACTAACATTAACAAATATGAATAAATTCTAAAAATGACACATTGCTAATGCAATTACTAATGTTAACAAAATATGACCTTATTGTTACTAAATCATAAAATGGTTGCATGTAAAGATATGCAAATAATAAATAAATTCAATTTCAATTTATAATAAAAAAAGTTACATACATTTATATTTTATACATACTTATTACACGGCTCATTTGAATGCTTGATTCTGATTGGCTATTCGCGACATTCCAAGTGTTGTTCTTTTCAAATAACAACCGCTCAAAACTAATAACACCCTGTAACCCGGATGCTACAAATCATTTTGAGAGGGGCAGTTTAATATTACACAAAAATGAATTATAAATACGTCTTTTAATAACATACATGACATTATATTTACAAATGATTAAACCAAATTGCCTGTTCGTGACGTTTGAACGTCGTTTCTTACCTTAAAACCGAAACTAAACGGCTTTTCCTCGCGGAAGGTCTGCATTCGGTAAAAATGAGCTAATAATTTCCAATTCACATTTTATGTCCAGTTTTTTTCTCATGTGGCAAGTAGGCGTGTAATAAGCGGGATAATGTACAAGCAGCCGGCTGTTATCACCAAATAAGCCCCTTCAGTGTGAAACAAGACCCTCCGCATCGCGTCAGGTCCTGATCGGCTCATTTCTGCGATAACAACCGGCTGCCAGTACATGAGCCCTTACAGAAGGAATTGCTTTATACATCGTTACTGAATGTACATTTCATTCTCTAACTATGTGTAACTAACCTGCACTTCCACTTTAAACCTCTTACACACTATAGCATGAAATCATGTAAATGTGCTTAATAGTTTTTCCCGGTTTTCTATTAGTTTGTCATGGTGATGTCGGCTGCAGTGCTGACCTCAGATCAAAGAAAAGCTTCCCACCATCCCTAATGAGGTTTTCAAGTGGCCGCATTTCTTTCATTCCCCTTTCCTTTTAAATCTCTCTTTTACAGACACCAACTGATACTTACATAGAAATATAACCACACTGCGTTCATATATTTATTCTAAAGGACCATACAAACCCACACACACGCACACACACACACACGCACGCACGCACGCACGCAGCTGTTTAGTAAAGAAACAAGCTCGGCATTCCCACCCACAGTCTCTGTGAAGCACACGCTCCTTTATGTCTCACTCCGCACCTGACTGAGGTCAAAGGTCAACTTCTAAATAAGCTGTAAATATTCCTCACCAGAACCTCAACTTTATTTCGCATTACCACCATGTACTGTTCACCGTCAGTTGTTCTCAGACGGTGTCCATGGGAAAGACGTTTTCTTGATATGAGAATGCAGTGCTAATTTATAACACAACTAATAACACAACAATCACACGTGTCACAAGTAGATTTTCTCCTGGTTCTGTCCTCTGAGCAGCATGTGCAGAATGTCAGACATCACAGGCATGCACGGGATAATCTTAGAGCCGGCTGAAGTCTCCATACTACATGACACACACTCCTGCATTCCACAACAAACATGAACACCAAACAAATAACTAAGATATTAATGCGATTTCATATGGGCTTTCTAATGGGCAGCCGCGTTTCAATCAAATGTCATCAACCAGATTTTTAAAAGCTTTCATGAGATGATTTTGGATGTTTAGCCCCAGTGCTGAAGACTAAAGTCAGTTGGGTGGTCACGTGTGCCTCTCACCGGGGTCCCTTGATGCCTTTAACAGAGCTGCACAGTTACATTACCTCTCTCATTATTTACCCCCCACACATCCTTCTGCGAGTCTATTATTCACATGCACTGTAGGACATTTCTTATCAAATTCTTTCAAGTCAAAGCTATGAAAAACATTGCAAACGGATGCAAGAACACAGCCTGTGTAGACGTCCCCTAAGAGCTCCATTACGTCTCCTGAGTAATGTGAACACTGAACAGTATATAAAACGTGTATTCATAGAAAGAGCTCATCTGAAAATGATCTGACCCTCATATTAAGACCCCCAGAGACAACAGCTGCCAGCTTTAGCCCCCCAACCTTATACCCACTATAACGTACAGCTTTCTCATGACATTATGAATGACTAAGACAGAGTCGTCTTTTAGTGCTTTTAGTTCTTCCACAACATTCCTGGACGCAGTTGTTCCTCCCTGTGTCACATTTAACCCAGTTTAGCCCCACTTTTACCGGAGTAAGCCATTCCCAGAAGGCCATGCACATGTGTTAGGGTCAGCTGTTCTGAAGCACGGGCACTGATGGTGTGGCCCGTGACTAATAGAATAAGATATGCTACATTTCTGACGGGTGAGTGTGAAACAAATTATGCCTGTGTCCCATGGACTGCCTTTAAATCCTGGTTATCGGTCTCAGATGTTTCTCCTAATGTTGCTAAGGGACAGAGCCAACCGAGAGAACTGTTGAATCCATGAAGAGTATGAAGGTGTAACATGATTGTGGATTGTAGAGGTCAAATAATCTGGATTTGGGTCAATTTGATGAGAAATGTTCATATTGAGATCTTCAATAATATTGAGTTTTGATTGCAGACTTGACAAATCTGAGCTCAGTTTGAGACATTATTGAGATCTCTTCTGAAACTCGAATGACAGAGACATTTCTGAGATTTCGGTCTCTTTTTCTCAGGGGAAATACATGAGACGCAGGTGAGACTTAAAGGGGATAGTTCACCCAAAAATATGTTTTTTGTCATTTTTTACTCACCTACATTGCGTTCTACACGTTTTAAGACCTCCCTGCGTCTTGGGAACACAAATAAAGATATTTTTGATGACATCTACGACAAGCGTTCATGAGAGCACCACGACGCTTGCGCATCCGGGTTGCATGCTCAAACGCAGCATGGCGCATGCGTCTGACCTCATGCATGCATCACAAGATCACCATGACGCATGTGCATCTGGGGTGCGCGCTCGAACGCTGCATGGAGCATGCAATGTGGTGGTCTTGTGAACGCACGTCGGAGACTCACAGTGAAGAGAAGAATGTTGATTAAAGTCGTTATTTTGGTTTCTCGTCACTTCATAAAAAATCGATTGAACCACTATGATCAGATGGACCATTTTAACGATGTCTTAACTACTTTTCTGGACCTTGACAGAGAGAATTACCATGATGTCTATGAAGAGGCCTGGAAAGCTCTCGGATGTCATAGGAAAATCTTTACTTGTGTTCTGCAGATGCAGGGAGGTCTTAAAACGTGTAGAACGTCATGTGGGTGAGTAAAAATGACAACATTACTATCCCTTTAAGCAAAAGTTTCCATGTGCTCTCCATTTGATCTCACTGATGTCTAAAATAAATAATTGAGATCTCATCTGTGGTTTTTCTTTTATGGGGAATAACTCTTAAAATAGAGTGAGAGAGAGAGATCAACAGCGGTGCATGTCAGAATGCCTGAGAGGTCAGAGAGGTCACACAGGTGGAGATTTTCTGTTGTGTCACTACGTCCTTGTGTTCAAGGTCCTCTCTCTCTCTCTCTGTTTCAAGTCCATCAGAATTCTCACATCTTGCTTTCAATCAGGCATTTGCCTGTTAGCAAACCTCCTAAGCCTGAATGATGTCATGTCATGTCATGTCTGTTCAAACATGAAATAACTAAAACATGATCTAAAGAACAAGCCCTGTCCAGTTTCCTTCTGCAAGTTTATAGAAAGCAGATCACAGGTCAGGCACTGCAGCGCACGTTCTCACAACAACACACAACGTGAACACACTGATTTGTAAAAATGGCACGGAGGTAAACAGCGAGATATCTGTAAATCTGAGTAGCACCAGCTGGAACGGGGCATGAACTCAACACCGGCTGCTTTATGAACAGATTTTGCTCATTGCACGGTCACGCCTCCTCTTTCCGCAGGAGAGATTACCATGCAAGACAAATGGTGTTCAGGCTGAATCTGGGAACAGCTGCACGTCTTCATAATTCAACCATAAACCATCAATACATCCACACCGACACTACTGACATACAGTTTTATCAATGCACCCTAACACACTGACTTCACATGAATGGTACACAGAATACTAATACAGGGTTTTTCCTGCATAGAGAAATTGGAGGCGGCCGCCTCCGTCAAATGTCGTGCCGCCTCAGGCTCTAGCCAGAATTATGTTGCGAGTCTTCACAAGAAATGCTGCGTGCATTTATCAGTCATTTGTAACTGCAGTTACGACATTATGCCACAGTGGAGGCGCTGTTTCGTTATCAGCACACTGAGGCGCTAAAAAGAGTTGCAGAACAAGAGCCAGCCTGTGTTTCACGGCTGTTTGTTTTGCATCCAAGTACGTTTAATTTCTTGAAATTTATTAAATTAACATGACGTACATCATTGTAATGTCTTTAGCTGTGCAGTTGGATCGTTGAATCAGTGTATACTGTACACAGCGAGTTCGCAGTATGAACGCACATTGCGTTCAGAACGACTCGCACACGAATGACTCATTTGAACAGATTCATTTAAACTATTGAACTTTTCAGTCACTAGCGAATATAAGAGATCCTTGAATCATTTAAAGTGAACCACAGATAATGCAAGATGTGAATGAGCTTTGCTCATTTAGAAAGACATTTAGTTGATTCATTTGGCTATTGTGGGCTGAAAAGTTAGTTGAAATGATAAAAAAGCTTTATTTAATAAAAAAAAACATTTCTGTTTGGTTGAATAAAAGTAATGTTTTATATAACTTAATAATTGTCATTTTTATCTAATTTTATTAGAACTTTTAATATGTCAAACTCAAAGTCACTTTGGTTAAGCCACTTAAAGGTACGGTAGGCCTTACGTGTGTGTGTACAAGATCAGGATGGCACCAACTCCGCCTCATTTTGAGCCAGGAAAAACCCTGTGATAGTGTTGGCAAAATATATAAATCACTAAATTACACTTTTAGGATACATCACCTATAATAGAAAATGACACTACCAATCTCTGTCTCCTCTATAAAAGAGAACCCAACTAAAGGCAAAAATGACTAATGCTTTGAAAATTGGGTCAGTTTAAATCCAAAGGCCATGATTCCTTCTAACATCCACTTCAAGTCACAATCACATATCAGTTTGGAGCAGTTGGTGATAAATAGAGTTACTATAATGGCCAACGGAAAATCTTTCCTTGTTTATTCACAGCATGATGAAAAACTTCCCTATGGGGACCGACACAGGACAGATCATTCATTTCCACAATCTGCGTTCTCTTTCACATATAAACAGTTGTGATCTCTGATTGTGGTCAATGTTTCTGGCGGTGTGACTTTGTTTAGGTTCTCATTCATTGTTTTTGAGACCAAAGCGAGTCATAAAACCAAAATGTCAAAACGAGCTTCAAACCAGCTGCATTCTCTTAATATTATTCATGATCAGTCATCGTTTCATTTATCTGAAATGACACATGTTTAGATCTGGCAGTATGAAACCTCTGATGGCTGGTATATAGGGTTAGCGAAAGAAAACAAAGAAAGTTAACAATCAATTACTAAACATGAGCTGTCATTACAGATGATTTCAGCACATGTGCACCGGGTCGCAAACTGTAACCCCTTAAAAACCCTGAACCTTATTAATAGATATAACATAAAATACAATAAATAATGCAATACTGACCAATTCTGTCCTTTGCAATTTATAAACTTTTTATTAGTTTAAAATAAAACAATTCTTCAATGTTTCCAGTTAATTTTTTATATGCTGATCTTAGCAAATAAATATTAATAATATTATTTTAAAATTAATTTATAATCAATATAGACAACATAAGTATAAAAACAACAACAATAATATATAATAATAATAATAATATACAATAATAACTTTGAAAAACTTTGCATACTTAAAATTTAAACCTATTATTTATCAAACCTAAAAATGACTATAAATTAACTTTTCAAAGTTAAAATATAAATGATAATACAGTCTTAAAAACTTGAAAGTTTTTTCATTATTATTATAAACACTCACTCTTTCTAGAAAAAATAACTAGTACAATTTGATACTTTTTCTAGAAAGAGTGAGTGTTGCACCATTTCTTCATTCAGTATTATTAATAATAATAAATTCAACTACACAACCTCCTCCCCCCCAAATTGCTTTCAGAGATACTGAATCAAATATTTTTATGTTTTTGCTTAAAACAGGAAAAATGTTTTTTTTTTTTAAAAGACTAAGAAAATACATTTTTAAGCATAATTCTTTTAAGACACTCAATGGTAAAATACATGTAACACCCCCCCCCTCTCATGGCCTACAGAAACACAGAAACGGTTAAGAAGTCGAAGTTTACCAGCATGCACCCATAGTAAAATAAAGTAAATCTCAGCTCACCTGACACAAAACAGCCATCAAAACACCCAGGAGCACCACGGCCTTCATCATCTGACCACAACAAACCACCGCAGATCTGTAAAACTCAAAAGCAAAGTTTGCTGCGGGCGACACGGGCGTCTGTGAGCTGCTGGAATCTCTCCGTCCTCACAGTCTCAGTTTGAGCGGTTGAGTTTGAGTGACAGCACATGTGTGCAGGGCCGTCTGCGCTCTCAACCCCCACATGGCTCTCCCATGGCACAGACACACCCCACAACCAGCTTAAAAAGCCTGAGATATCATCCATTCAAAGTGGAATAGAAACTTCAAAAACATAAAACACGGGGTGAAAATAAGATTGAACAGAGAGAATGAAACAAACACCGCAAACAGAAAGACACAGACAGAATGAAATTTGCATATGCATCCCCGAACAGTTTGTGGAACGCGTGACTCGGATCATAAAATGTTGAAAGCAGAATGCCAAAAGTGTACATCTATGCAAAGCTTTCTCTGCTAATGTTACCCACAATCCCTTGCGCAACAGAAGTGCATGGGAATGTGAAGCCAAAGCTGCCACAGCTGTTTGTGAAATGCATGAACACAAAAATAATTTGAATTTCTGGCTGATAAATGTCTAAGATGAAATCTCACAGTGTGTGATGCTTCAGGACCCAAATCTGAAGACATGCACACGAGCCAAGTGCAGAGTCACTTCTCTCTTCATCTGTCGGCTCTGCTTATGAGCTCTGCTTATGCTTATGGACATGTTTGCGTTCACTTCGAACTGAGCGACCGGTCATGTGATATCGTCTAGGTCTTCAGTACAGCAGCCGACATTCCGTTCGTCCACATACAGGTTATGTTCCTGCACAGATGGAGAAGACCGCAAGGCCTCTCACGATGATTCATGTTACTTAGGTATCAATGAGCAACAGTAGGTGTCAGTCGTGGTGAAAAACATGTGCGCATGTCTTCCAGCATCATTTATGGAGGCAAAAAGAGTCAGAAATCTCCCAAATGTCTCCATTAGAGATTCAGAAGAGATGTCAACGATGTCTCAAACTGAGCTCAGATTTGTCAATCAAATTTGTCTGCAATCAAAAGTCATATTAGTGAAGAACTTTCTTCATCACATTGACCCAAATCCAGATGATTTGACCTCTACAATCTGCATTCATTTTACACCTCCATACTCTTCATGGATTTCAACAATTACAGTCTCATTTGTTCACGCTTTTATTTTTCCTAACACATTTTAAGAGAAACACCTACAGAGAGAAATCCATCAAATCTCCTGAGGTACGGTGTTAAGAGGTTCTTTGATGACATAAGTGTTGGGAGAGTCGGTCTTGTTTTGACTGAATGATTTAGACATTGTTTATTCTTCACTCTTTGTTTTTGCCGCTCAGTGTGGATTGACAAACAATGGCCGGGGAGCTGGATGGGGTCAAGCGCCCTCTATGTTCTCTGCGTTATTGATGGACGCTCAGTTACCGTTCCAAATATTTACACCACAAAACATCAAAGGAGAAATATCATTTTTGTATTTTTAATTTAAAACTGCATAATATTCAACAGTTTTGACTGGTTGTATGAAATAAGAGCAGAGAAGTGATGCGGTTGTTAAGGAACTGGGTGGTTTGACGAGTGAGAGAGCAAATATGTGTATGAATGTACAGCACCTGTCTCTGTCACACTGAACAACAGCTGGCTGGAGCCGATCTCTTCACAAAACAACCCTTCACTTCAGCACACAGAGAGAGAGAGAGAGAGAGAGAGAGAGAGAGAGCCTCTCTCTCTCTCTCTCTCTCTCTCTTTCTCTCTCTCTCTCTCTCTCTCTCTCTCTCTCTCTCTCTCTCTCTCTCTCTCTCTCTCTCTCTCTCCTCCTCTCTCTCTCTCTCTCTCCTCTCTCCTCTACTCTTCTCTCTCTCTCTTCTCTCTCTCTCTCTCTCTCCTCTCTCTCTCTCTCTCTCTCCTCTCTCTCTCTCTCTCTCTCTCTCTCTCTCTCTCTTATCTCTCTCTTTCTCTTTCTCTCTCTCTCTCTCTCTCTATCTTTCTTCTCCTATCTCTCTCTCTCTCTCTCTCTCTCTCTCTCTCTCTCTTCTCTCTCTCTCTCTCTCTCTCTCTCTCTCTCTCTCTCTCTCTCTCTCTCTCTCTCTCTCTCTCTCTCTCTCTCTCTCTCTCTCTCTTCTCTCTCTCTCTACTCTCTCTCTCTCCTCTCATTCTCTCTTTCTCTCTCTCTCTCTCTCT